>NC_056741.1:1821682998-1821982998 GCF_019279795.1 Protopterus annectens | reverse complement strand
ACTCACATTCACTTACTGAGGTTTGTCATCGATGGGCCTTTTATTTCTTGCTCTCTCTCTCTCCCTCAGATTTACCAGCACAACATATCAGCTGTCTCCTAGGCAACCAGCCCTTACAGAGTCAGACCCTCTTTGAGAAGAGCTGAAGGAAGCAATGGAAATAAAGATGCTGTAAAAAAATAAAAATAATAAAACACAGTACCAAAGAAAGTGAAAATATATCCAGACTTATTTTTCAGTCAAAAAGGAAAGTTTCCACTAGTTCAAAGGAATCAAAAAGACAACACTCAAGAAAAGCATTACAGTGGAAGTGTTACTGCAGTCCTGATTCGGATCCTGTGAGGAATTACTCTGCGTTGAATGAAAGAAAAGCTTCTGGTCTGCCTGAGAGAAGACAAAAGTATCTACCTAATGAGGAAAGTGGAGGAGGTTTATACCTGTGAGGCATCTTCAGAAGAAGGGCTAGTCTTGCTTTCTTTGCTGAACAGACGAGTCACAGTGAATTCTAGGAGAGAGCATCTGTTGTACATTGTGAGCCACGAGGAAGGAGATGCAGTGGAAATGAGAAAGCAGTATCTAGCTTCAGAAAGCCTGTGGCCAACAGTCTGTCCAGACTAATGCACAGGGAAGGCAACTGACTGGCAGCAGAATGTGTCTCATTTCTGAATTAAACTGTAGAAAGATAGTGCACTGCTAGTGTGCTTCCACACTTCTATTTGTGCATTCCCCTAAGATAAAACTTGAGAGTTATTAATTGCCAGGTTCTCAAGAAAGGCTGGATTCCAACGTTGCAGTTGTATCACCCTCCATTGGGCTAGTCATGAAGTGTTCTTTCCGTGTGTGGCTTCTCTCCAGTGCCCTCCTCCTCATTTTTGTGACCTCCCTGCTCTTCACTTACTCACTCACCAGTGTTGCCAACCTTGCTTATGTGGACCTTCCAGCAGTTGTAGATACCCATCGGGTCAAGTTGGTTCCCAGTTACACCATTTTAAAGAAACTGGAACAGAATAGGACTCCAGTGAATACATGTGCCTGCCCTAGATGTGTGGGTGATCGGGGGATTTCTCCCTGGTTTGACAGCAATTTTGATCCAAACATCTTGCCTGTGTGGACCAGGTCTAACATGGATCTGCCTCCTGATGTTTACCAGTGGTGGGTGGTAAGTGTTTTTCAGTTTCCTTACGACTAGGTAACATTGCTCATTTATGTTTGCATTTCACAGGTCTTCTATGCACTCTTTACACAGGGCTTGTGTAAAAGTCAGAAAGTGGGACCTTGCTGAGGCAGGCAGCGGGGTATGTTGCAAAGTTCTGACTTTGGAGGAGAGAGAAATCAGCACATGGTGTAATAACTTTTAAAAGCAGCTGACCAGTATTGTATCTCCTATCATACTATGCAAATGAGCAAGGACAAATCTTGCGATTTTTTTTTTACTACTTACCTTTTAATAATTATGTTCCCCATGTGTGTTTTGGTGTTACTTAATGATGGGTTGGTTTGCATGTTTTTACAGTAAAATGTAACAAGGTGCTTGCTCAGTATGCTGATTCAGTCCTTGCTTAGATGTTCTGAGGTACAAGGCCACAGGCCGAGTGCTTCTTATACTTAAGTTATAAATATGCATTGATTTATACAGTAATCTTCTGTTACTCACATTACCCTTTCAAAGTTGAAGGGTAACTAGCAAGAAAGTGGATTAAGGCAGAGAAGTAATCTTGGTCTGAGCCTAAGTTAATTTTGGCACAGTGTACATATTACAGCAAGTTGTTGTGTTTGTACAGTGTTTTTTATTTCATGTGTTATGGGTTGGTAAGAGCGATTTCATTCTATAAGTAGGCATTGCCTGCATAATTTCACATCATCAGCTGGCCAATGACGTAAATAATACTTCTAAATTTAAGGGACATTGTATAAAACTGTATAGCTGAAGGTTAGTTAATGGAATAAAAACCTTAGCATTTGATAGAACACTCATCTCTCCTAAGTTAACTGATGTCTGTTCCAATTTTAATGCAATCTTTGGGATAAGTGTGGTTAGATGTATATTAGTAGGCACTTTTCAAGACAGTCATCTTCACTCTATTTCTCCTGATAGTTTATGTGATGACAAGGTCCCCCACCGATATATCCTCCTTCACTCCTTGGATGAGAACCAGTCACATAGCTATAATGCATGCAACAATTGGGGGCTTTCTTTTTATGGCCAGACTAATGCATCCATGGCTAGTGGATGATATAGTGACCAGCATCAGTGCTGAGGGTTCCTACCATCTGTCCATAATGTATATATGCCCTCACACACAAGCCCACTGACAGCTACCATCATTTAGTTGGACATACCAAATGCACATCTCCTATGGTCTTATAACCGTTGTGAAACTGTAAAGCTGTCAGCCAGTCAGAACTACCATTCCCCTCTCTTCCCCCTTGATAGGTAAGTTGGTGTAAACTGTTCATTCCCATCCTCCCCTCCCATGCCAGACTCTTCCCACTCCCAGAGTCAGTTATCAATCTTGGTCCATCTGTGTTAAATGAAGGCTTTATGCCTGTGTGCCTCATAGCTAGACAGCGACTGACATTCCTTTTCTTACCTAAGGAGTTACACTTGTTCAAGCGCACCTGACTTACTGTTTTTTTTCCCATCAAAAGAATGGCACACCCTCATAGTCAGAAACCACACCTGACAATTTTTCCATTACCCCCAAAAAGAACCGGACCTACTATCCTTTTCTCTCATACTATGACAAGGAGCTCACATTTCCATAATCGGAAGAAAGCCTTGGAATTGTGCTGCACTCCTCCTTGACCAAGAGTGCATAGCTTTACTGTTGGTTGACAGACCTCATACCTATTATCAGCCAAGGAACTTCTGTGTTTGCACCCAGACATTGGACAGTGACACAGTCTACGACTGTGCCCATCCTGAGATCATCTGCTTTCATAGTTATCAGTTGCACCTTCTCCACCTTTATGCATCTTCTCATACCAAAAGCTATGGACTATGCCCCAAACATGGACATACTTCATTATCAAGTCTATCTCATGCCCCCAAAGCCTTCCCTTTACTCTGTCTGTAATCTTTTCACTGCTTTGTTTTGTAACTCAGGAATATCCCATTAAGAAGGCAGGCATCACTGTGTACTGCTATCCTTATCTTCATAATTTCTGTGACTTCAGGCACCTATATCCAGAGTCTGTTCCTCTCCCATCTCCCATCTACATGAACTGTTGCCTCTTTACTTCTGCCATGCACCTTTTAGAATTATTTGCTTTATTCTCCAGTCTGATAATTAGTAAGACAGTGACCATGCTATAGACAGATTTTTTTTTTCTACTCAAGAAATTCCTTTCTTCACTGGCACATACTATCTTCTGTCTTCCCTAGTCCAGGAACATCTGTTGCTGTACTGTTTTATTAGCACTGTCTGCTGAACTTCTCTCATTATGCTGAGAAAACTCCAACCTGTGAGATCTGTCAGGCCACCACATGTCTCACCTTAACCCCTTCAGTACAGAATTTCTGCTGTTGTACTTCTTTCCATCTTTCTTCATGGGTGTCCTAAACATCAAGAACCATCAATATAGAGAGGCACAGATTTTGCTTAACCTGTCTCTCGATTGACTTCATTTATAATGAAATTACTTGTCTGTGTACTTGAGCACTGGTCTTAGTACTAACACTGCTTTTCATGTACTGAAACTGACAGTCTCTCCATTCAGGCACTTTCTCTACTATCTTCAGTATGTTTTTTCATGTTCTGAAGCTGTGTGTCTTTGCATTCAGATTTTGCTCCTACCATTTCTGTCCTGTTCAGGTGGCACAGTGGAGCAGCAAGTGGCATTGTGGCTTTACAGCAAGAGGTTCTCTGGTTCAATCCTCAAACGGGGGTCCTTCTCTGTGGGGTCTCCTCTGAGTGTTTGCATGGGTTTCTCTGGGTGCTCTGGTTTCCTCCTACATTCTAAAGACGTGCAGTAGGTGGACTGGGCACTCTAAATTGGCCATAGATGAGACTGTGTGCACATGCCTGTGGTATGAAAGAACAACCATGGCAGGGCAATCCACCTCATGATGTGAATGTTAGCTGTAGATAATGGTCACCATACCTCTCAACTGTACAGATTTTTGCCTCAGTTTTTGGTCTCTTTCTCATAAAATTGTAGTGGCAAATCATTGAGGCTTAATGTTAGAAAATAATGATAGGACATTTGAAATTCAGACTTCAAACCCTTCAGAAAATTCATGCTAATGCAAAACATGTTATTCTATCAACTTTCTAAGATTGTATGAGCAATATTTAAAGTGCCTCTATTTTTGGGCCTTTGTCCCCCCATTATGTCTGGCTTTGTTCAGATTTCTTGCTGTAAGAGGTTGAGAGGTATGATGGTCACTGTTGATCCAACACCCTGACCTCATGTGCAAAAATGGGAAAAGGGGTTTGTGGGTTGCTGGATGGTGGATTTCCAGGCTTTTCCTTTCTGTGGGAATATCTGTCTTTCTGTCTGTGCACATCAGCTCTGTTCCCACGAAACTCCTAGTGCCTCTGTACTCCTCTGGTGTCAGTTTCTGTACTTTGGTGTGGTTCCTGCGTCTGCCTTTTTTTGTTTTACAAAAATGTCTTCTGTTGCACTCAGGTGACGTACACACCACTGTCTCATGTATTTTCACTGTCTGTGGGTACATGTGCCTGCATGTACAATTTGCTCCTACCACTTGTATATGTTCCTTGTTTGAGTATGTTTGTTTCTACATTCAGGTGGTGCTCACAGGACCATCTTAGTCCTTCTGTATTCTGTTTGCATGTATGTATGCATAAGTGTAAGCAAGCTTTGTTGTACATAACTCTGCGTTCAGACACTAGCTACTAACATACAATGCTTTTTTCTTCATTGAATGAGATGTTTGCCTTCACACCAGACACCTATTATTGTCCTTGTGCATAGACAAGAGTTAATCTGAATGTATTCTGTTGCTTTTCTGTACTTACAGCATCCACCTATATAATTAGGCATTGTTTTATTTTACTTCTTTTTACTGATAGAAAATGTAGCATTCTTCCAGTTTACACAAGTATTCGATTAGTGTGCTTATTGGAACATATGGTGGCGTCATGATTTTGTAATGAATTTTCCTTCCTTTTTTAAAATCCTTTACTGATGTACATGTGAGTGATGAAAACATTTCATAATTTTGTGAGGGAACACAAAAGCCCCCTTCCCTACATGTAAATATGTATGAACAAAGATACCTCCATGTTCAAACACTGACCAATGCCATAACCTAAGCTTCTCCTTGTACTTGGAATTCTGCCTCTGTACTCATGCAGTAGACAGGCCTTGTCCTCGTCTCACCTCTTCTTTTCTGGTTTGGGAAACTGTGATACCATCCTCCAGCACTGCCCATTCCATTCCCATACTATGAACTTCCAGTGAGTCTGTTACTGTATGGCCCTTTCACTAACCACTGCAGCAGTAGGCTTTGTTGCCCCAGTATTGCTTCTATTTTATTAAGGCACTAGTGCTGACCTCTTTATGTTCACCTCCATGTCACTTACAACGTAAACTCTTTGCATAATACTGCTGCACACTCCTAGCTGCATGTAGGGCATTGTGTCCCTGGTGCTTACTCTATCATCATTACTGACATATGGCACAGTAGCCCTAATCTGTACTGTGTCATTCTTACTGATGTAGGGCACAGTAGCCTTTATTTGTACACTGTCCCCCTACTGACATAAGGCATGGTAGCTTTGATTTGTACACTGCACACACTCTACTGACATAAGGCACAGTAGCTTTGATTTATATGGTGCCCTCCCTACTGACATAAGATATGATAGCCTTGATATGTACTCTGTCCTGCTTACTGATGTGGGGCATGGTAACCTTGACCTGTACTCTGTCTTCCTTACAGATGTAGGGCACAGTACTTTTGTCCTTACTACCTGAAGCTGCTGTGCCATATCATCCTGACAATGACCTTTCATTGCACGTATCCTTATTCACCAAGAGAACTTCACAGTTCTACAGTTAGATTCAAGTTGGTGACAACAGATCACTATGAACCAGTAACCTTTTAGATATGTTAATTTTTTTTTTTTTTGCATGTGGCGTGTACTATTCATTGGTTCTACAGCAGTGAAAATCTTCTAGGAAATTGTTTCCCATGCCTTATGTTGAAATGCCTGTGGATTTTCATCTAAAACCCACACTGTTTTTTATGTCTGAAGACTGATGGAATTCAAAGTGAAGTCGTTTTTATTAGAGGACCTAAATAGAGAGAACATTTTTACTTAAACCACGTGTAACAAACCTATATTTGACAGAATTAAACAGTGTTTGCAACCTCTCAGGATATTGTAAGTGCTTTCCAGTATTCATTTTCTTAGGAAATTTCTTATGTACTTTCGAGTTCAATAAGATATGCTATACTGGAAAAACAAAAAGCATTATTGCTTTTGAGAATAGATGTCAGTAAAGAGTTGAAAATAATACGACATCAGAAATTGTGTGAAAAATTGTTGATTAAACAATGTATATCCTTTGGAACAATGTAAGACTCATTCTGGTCAAACCTCAAATGTTCTGCTATAAAAAGATCATGACCACCACTGTAGAAGCGTATAAAAGCTTTAATGCATAAAACAAAAAAACAGTAAGCACTTTCACTGCATATTGCCATTTCATCAGACCATATTAAATAGAAATCACATGCAATTTTTAAATAAAAAGCTAAACCAATGATGGCAAAGAAAAAGAACACGTGTTACATGACATGAGCCTCTCATTCATAAATAAACCCCTCAAAAAGTGCTTTGGCCCAATCAGCTCAATGATGTAAAAGTATAAACAGGGTTTACTATGCAAAATGTCAAGCATGTAACTCGTATTGCATGGGTAAGATGAATCAAATGCTAAAAGTAAGGATTTTAGAACATATGGGTGACATTAGAAACAGTAGGACAACAAATGCTTTAGCGAAACATAGTGTAGAGTGTGGTTACAATCACTGTTTTAAGTTTACTGTACTTGCAATTGTATATGAGAGTTTAAGAGGTCGGGATCTTAGAAATAGAACAAAGTGCAGTGAACTGAAATGGATTGTTAGCCTATGAGCTGATAGAAGCCCAGAGCTGAAGGAATGTATTTCTTTAAGACCTATGCTTAAGACACGCGGCTTGGTTCACTGAGCTGATTGGTCCAAAATACCTTTTGAGTTTTTTTTTTTATTATGAATAAGAGGCTTATGTCATTTAACATGTTTTTTTTTTTCTTGGCCTTCATTGGTTTAGCTTTTTATTTAAATTTTGTGTGTGATTTCTATTTAATGTGGTCTGATGAAGCACCTATATGCTGTGAAAGCATACACCGATGTTCTTCGTGTTTCACTGTTGCAGTCATTACACTTGGGTTATCCTGCTGGCAGGCTACCCTCAGTCGGCCTGAATTCCAAAGTCTAGGTCTGGCGTCGGTTGCTGTCGCCTCTTCCCTGACGTCAGTGCGCCAGGGGTATAAAAGATACAGCCGATGCCATTTTCTTCAGTCTTTCTTGCCATGCAGTGCCTGAAGCATAAGCAGTTCGCAAGTGCCGGTCGGCTGACTCCTGAGATTTTCGTGTTCGAATTTCAGATCCGAAGTCTTCATTAAAAGCTAAGTACCCTGTTGGGGAAACTTTTTTCTTGCTCCAGACCGATGTCAGAAAAAGTTAATAATTGTATTTCTTGTGGGAAGCAAATACCTCATAAGGACTTTCATTCTTACTGTATTCCTTGCCTAGGCCCTGACCACGACGTTGTTAGTTGTTGGTTTTGTGCTAGATTTAACCAATGCACTATTAAGCGTTAGTACGATTTTGCATTACACTATTTTGCAGAAGATTTAATTATACCATGTCGTCGGATAGCCATCCGACTACCGGAATTCACAAGAAACGCAAAGAAAAAGAAAAGGACAGGCATCCGAAGTCTAAAACCGATGACGAGGCTTCTTTAAAGCCAGTCGCTGGTTCTCAGTGAGGCGCCTTCGCAGCCCCTGACGCCCGCTACTTTAGACCCATAGGCCGCTACCGACACCCACGTGGAGTCGCCTAGGCCACTGGAAGCTCACGGTATTGGACCTTCGGAGACTATTCCCTCAGATGGGTCCAGAGCTGCTGAGCAGGCATCGGCTTCTGAGGGTGTTTTCAGACCTACTCAATTATACATTAAAACGACTTCAGCTTCAAAGGCAAAGACTAAAGCAACCTTAAAGACAAAGAAACAAGTACAACAGCCTCATGGACAGGCCTCCATGCCCAAAAAAACAGATGCTCAAAATGGCTGAAGACTTAATTACTTTGATCAGGGGTTCCCATCCCCCACCTGATAAAAGGCCTAGGCAAGAGACAGAATATGAATCTTCAGATCAGGTTCATCTGATTCCTCTTCTGATCAGGAATACTCTGTTCCTCCCTATGAGGATTCTGATGCTGAAGAATCTATCCCTTCAGCCTCTCCTCCTGAGGATTACTCTTTTGGGGAAAACTTGCATACCATGAGGGAGCATTTCCACTGGGAGAGCCAAGATTTTTCAGAATCTAAGAAAAGTCTCAGAGGCTTCCTTTTACTACCACAACACAGGCCCCTAGCTATTCCACCTGTGTTAGACATTGTTGATGATGTATTTTCAGAGTCCAAACCAACAAAGCAAACACGACAGTCCGGTAAGCAAACTCCACCTGAAGAGAATTGTGATACAAAACCACTCGCAACAGCTCACAATAAGGCTCCAATGCTCAAAATCCACAAAACAGCAGTTTATTTTCTTTAATGCCACAAAGTTATACACACGTTTTCGTCAAGCGTATGACTTCATCAGACAAATACTTGGTAAATCACACAGGTTTAAATACTAAAACAATTACACACTTGACTCACTGTTAGGTTAATTAATCACATTTAAAGCCACACAATAAATATCATAAAATCCTTTACATTTTCATATGTACTAAAAAATAAAATTTAAAATAAAACAAATATTAAAACCCAAACATGTTAAAACCAATAAAGGCAATAGTGTTGTATATATATTTTCATATATCTAAAATTTTACAAAATACATTCTGTTGTGTACCAGAAACTCTCCTGATGTATTTCAAATTAATGTTTCAAATCTTGTCGGATTTGAGCTTTAAATATGGAATAATGGATACAGAATCATTAAGCCCAGGAAATCTGTTAGATTCTAAAAAGATTTGCCAGTATGTTTCCCTATGGGATAATAATACCTCCCAGGGTCCACCCCTGGCTTCTTTGGAAACAGAATCCAAGACAAAAAAAGAAAAGGTCCCTCCAGAACATATGGTAAGGTGCTTGTAAAGTGCATTGTTAGTATCACATTTTTGTATATCATAAAGGTGCTCATACACCCTTCTACGGAGTTGCCTTTTGGTCTTCCCTACATAAAATGCCTGGCATGACTGGCACACTGCCAAGTAGACAACCCGAGGAAAGACAGTTGTAAAATTTTTTGGAAATAATCTTCCTACTTCTACTTTCCAAATATACAAATTCTTGATTAAAAATGTGTTTGCACTGGGAACACCGTCCACACTTATAAGTCCCCACGGGAATTTTCTTGCTGAAATAATTTAGTATCCTGCTCCAGAATTCTCTTGATGTTAAAACCTTTTCTGTATACAGTTTTAAAAGTAATATTCTTAAATCCACTAAGGTCTGTTAATTGCTGGAAAGATTTAAATTCCCTATTTACAATCCTACTTATGTTACCAATGTTACCACTGTATTCAGTGATAAACAATAACTGGTTACTGTGGAAGTCCAGTTTGTTGTTACCCTGCCCGGTTTGTAAATGGCCTTGCCCCAAAATGGGCATAAATCTAGTAGATCTCCCTTTCATAACTTCTTCCTTCACAGAATTTATCATATAAGCGGGGTACCCCCTCTCCAAAAACATTTTAAACAACTTGTCACACTCAGTGTAAAATTGCGGGTCCTGGGATGTCATGCGTGAGGCCCTGACAAACTGTCCCTTGACAATTCCTCTCTTTTGGAACCCTGGGTGTGAACTAGAAAAATGTAGATAACTATTTGAAAAAGTCGGCTTCCTATAAACTGTGGAAGTAAACCCTGATGTATCTTTGGTTAACGTAACATCCAAATAGTTAACAAATTCCACAGATGTCTCATAAGTAAACTTTAGGAAAGTAGTGGTACCCTTAATATACGTAATGAACTCATCAATGGTCTCAACTGGGCCCACCCAAAAAATACAGATATCATCCAAAAACCTGGAATAATGAATCCAATTCTTTTCGTAACCGCTTTTATGAATACATTTCTTCTCCCAAACGGCCATTATGATATCTGCATAAGTTGGTGCACAATTGGCCCCCATGGATACCCCAGTAATCTGTTGAAAATATTCACCCCCATAGAAAATATAGTTGTTTTTTAGTACCAACTCCAACAGCCCAGTAATCATACTCACATCATTGTGGGTAATCCCGGCACACTCCCACAATGCCTCCTCTAACCATTCCAATCCTATGTCCGTGGGAATTACTGAAAATAAATCGACCACGTCTATGGTTAAGAACATGAGATTTGGCCTACACAGGTCATTGGTAACTCTCCGCAAAAATTCCCAGGAATCTTTAAGGAGGTAGGATTCCTTCCCCCAAACCTGCTTAAGCTTCCAATCCAGGAATTTTGAAATGGGATGGGTCTTGGAACCCTGTGCAGCCACAATTGGCCGAAGCGGTGGATCCTCCACGCATTTGTGGATTTTAGGCACACCAAAAATGGTGGGCACTTTGGGATGATTATTTTCTAAAAATGAAAAAATATCAAATTCAATAATCTCCTGATCTAACATGTCCTTTATGGTCAGATCTATTTTTTTGTAAGACAGATGTATTTCGTGAATGGAGGTTAAAGTATATTTGTCAGTATCATACAATATTTCCCCCATTTTACTCTCATACAGGATCTGACTCATAAAGACAGTGCCCCCTCCCTTATCGGGTTGCATCACCCTAATGGAGTGATTGTGTGCTAGATCATACAATACATTGGTTTCCTCTTCACTTAAGTTGTAGTCAAAATGTGCATGGGTTAATTCCTTACGTATTTCTTTTTCGATTCTGTTCTCTAAGTTACTGAGCTGGGGATGTAGTGGTGGGTTGAATGTGCTGGATTTCTTTAAAAACAGACTGGGAGCCACTGGCCCATGACCAAACAAATGTTGAAGGTTTAGCTTCCGAATAAACATTTTGAGATCAAGAATACTATTTACTAACTGGCTACCTCTAGCTGGTACAAATTTAAAACCTTTAGTAAATAAATCTAAACAAACCTCAGTTACTGGTACTTCACTGTAATTGTAAATATGATATCCTTGTTTGCTGTATACCTGATATACACCTATATTGGTAACAGAAATACCTTTACCTATTGCCATGCCTGATTTCTGCCCCTCTGATTTTCAGAGTCCAGTCTGACCCCTGACTCCTTACCTCCAGCTCCTGTTAAGCCGGACAGGTGCTACAGGGTTCCTGACTCTCATAAATTCCTTTTCAAAAACCCTGCTGCTGACCCAGAAACTATCTCTCAGGGTCCCAAAGGGGTCATGGCTTCCACTGCAAAAAACCCTACCGCCTCTGACAGGAATTCTAGGGCATTGGACAGATGGGGAAAAAATATTTACACTTCTGCTACCTTGGTTGTAAGGGCTTTAAAATGCCAGTTTCATATGCTCAAATATCAGCAATTTATTATGTCACTGCTTAAACAGAAAATGCTAACAAATTCTGAATGTGCAGAAAACAAAGAAATGTAGGATTTATTGCATGCAGATGAACAAGTTGGAAAGCATACTTTGCAATGTGGTTTTGATTCTTTTCAGGCCTCCTGCAGAGCTGCGGTTACGGGTTCTGTCATCAGGAGGCATGCTTGGTTAAAGGAACAAAGTCTGCCTGATCATGTCAAAGCAAAATTATTAGATGCCCCATTACAACATGATACTTTGTTTGGTGTTAAAGTAGAAGAGGTGTTAAAGAAAATGGAGGACAAAGCTAAATCTATGCAAACGGTTAAGGATTTCTTACAGGTTCAGCTTCCAAGATTTAGCAGACACTGGCCTACAAAGAATTGGTCCTTTTCAGTGTCCGACAGACCACAAAGGGGCAGATACAAATGCCCAAGAGGCAGATCCCAGCCCCAAGGTTCGTACAGGTCTAAACAATGGGGTGCTTCTACCTCCAAAAGTGGAGAAGACAAATCACAACTCTACAGGAAACAGTCCCAATGACTTCCCCCTGCCTGCACCAAGCACTTATCTTCTGGCAGCACCTTTAGGGGGAAAACTAGCACTTTTTTCTCAAAATTGGCACATAATAACCCAGGACAAATGGGTCCTAGACATAGTGTCACAAGGCTACAAGTTTCACTTCCATACCCTGCCAAGGACAAACGGTTGGCCAGACCTGCCAAAACATCAATGGGCAGAGGCACAAAAGCAAGTCTCATCCCTCATGGACATGAGGGCCATTCAACAAGTACCATAGCAAGAGCAGGGACAAGGATTTTATTCAAGACTGTTCTTGGTACCAAGAAAGGACAAGACCTGGAGACCAGTACTGGACCTATCTATTCTAAACACATTTCTGGATATACCAAAATTCAAAATGTTGACTCTACAGCAACTTCTGCCCATGCTGGGCAAGAAGGCTTGGCTTGTGACTTTAGACCTAAAAGAGGCATAACTGCATGTCCCAATCAGACAAACATGCAGAAGATACCTCAGATTCAAAGCTAGCTCAATACACTACCAATTCTCTGCACTGCCCTATGGCTTATCTACTGTGCCCAGGGTCTTCACAAAGTGCCTGGCACCAGTAATTGCATTCTGCAGACAAAGAGGAATACAAATATATCATTACTTGGACGACTGCCTCATTCAAGCAGAGAACAAGGACATTCTACTACAGCATCTGGCATTTGTAAAGAGATTTCTAACAGGCCTAGGGTACACAGTCAATGAAAAGAAATCAAAACTAGTACCCTCTCAAGAGATAATATTCCTGGGTGCAAGCTTAAATACAACTGCCCAGATGGCTTATCTCACGCCAGACAAACAAAGGCAACTGACTACCTATTTCAACCTGTTGGCAGCAAAAGCCCAGTTATCTGCAAGAAAAATTCTGCAGGCTTTGGGCTTCATGGCATCCTGCATTCTACTAATTCCATATGCAAGACTGCATATGAGGAAACTTCAATGGTACCTAAAAAGTGTTTGGACTCAACATTGCCACAGCCTGGAAACAATAATTACCCTCATTCCCTGCCTGCAACAGGAGTTTCGTTGGTGGGCAAAGGCTTGTTACCAGAACAAGGGACAGCCATTCATTTTAAACCCAGCCTGGCAGACATTAACAACGAATGCATCAGATTATGCCTGGGGGGCCCACATGGCAGGAAGATGTATTCAAGGCACATGGTCCGCAAACCAAATGCATCTACATATCAATCAAAAAGAGATGCTAGCTGTTCAGAATGCCCTGACAGCCTTCAAGGACCTACTTCATCCTGGACAACTACTGATAAACACAGACAACACCACGGTCATGTGGTATATAAACAAGCAGGCAGGCACTCATTCTTACCCCCTTTGCAGACTAGCCATGACTTTGTGGGACACAGCATTGACTTACCAAGTACATCTGCAGGCACAATTCCTGCCAAGAAAGATAAATACTCTGGCAGACGAACGAAGTAGAAACCTCATGGATCCACACGAGTGGAAATTGGATCCACAAGTCTTCAGCATGATAACAAGGAAATGAGGATACCCGGATATAGATCTATTTGCCTCTCCTCACAACTAAAAACTAAAAAGATTCTGCACAAGGACTTATCACAGACAAGCATGGAAAGTGGACACCCTATTTTTCAGCTGGAAAAGCTTAGCAGTATATGCCTTTCCTCCACTGCCTCCCCTCCCCAAGGTACTCCTAAAGGTCAGACAAGAGAAGCCAAAGATGATACTGATTGCCCCAGACTGGCCCCACCAGCACTGGTACCCAATCCTAAGGAACTTGTCTCAATGCCCGGCTTGGACCTTGCCTCAAATACCTCATCTACTATCCCAACAAAACAATCAGATCCTGCACAGCCAATTAAAGACCTTAAATCTGGCAGCATGGCGGATAATGTAGTGATACAAAACGCGCCTCTCACTAAAGCAGTAATGGATGTCATTTTGGAGGCCAGAAGGCCTAGTACCCGAAAATCTTACGCTGGTAAATGGAAGATTCTGTGCTTGGAACGAGGCACAAGGAATTGACACAGCTGTACTAAATATTCCTCAGATTTTGCAACACTTAACTGAGATGCTGTACAAAGGCCTATCCTTTTCATCAATTAAAATTCATGCCTCTGCCATTTCAGCTCATTACAATACAGAGCCACCAATCTTTTCTCATCCCTTGTTAAGGCAGTACCTCAGAGGAGCCAAACACTTAAGGCCTCCAAGGAGATCACCAATACCAGCATGGGACCTCAATTATGTTTTGGAAAAACTCACCCTGCCTCCTTTTGAGCCAGCCACTACAGCTGATATAATGTTTTTATCTTGAAAAACAGCTCTGCTCCTAGCAATAACCTCTGCAAGACGAGTCTCAGAGCTACAGGCACTCATGACTGTGGAACCTTTTATCATTTGTTATCCAGACAGGGTTTCTCTGAGGACAAACCCGACATTTATGCCTAAGGTAGTGTCCATTGTGGCCCTTAACCAAACTGTTCATCTGCCTACTTTTTATCCAAACCCACAGAATAAGGGGGAGAGATTTCTGCATTCTTTGGACATACACAGGCAGCTACGCTTCTACTTGAACAGAACCAAAACTTTCAGAAAGACAGAGCAATTACTAGTGGCATTTGCTGCAGGATCACAAGGAAAGGTTATCTCAAAGCAGACTATTTCAAAGTGGATTCGTTTCTGCTGTTCACAACATGGCAAGCCAGTGCCTAAGGGCATTAGGTCACATTCAACCAGAGCAGCAGCCACTTCAGCAGCCTTCCTCAGTGGAGTAACAACCAAAGACACTTTAGAGGCTCCTACCTGGAGTTCAGTGCACACCTTTACAAAGCACTATCATTTACCACTCTACTCTAAATCCAGGGCAGGTTTTGCCACTGCAGTTCTAAAGGGCCTCATAGCTGCTCCTAATGCTATTTAGCTCCAGCCTCCCAACCTTAGCTTTGGGATTCAACCCAAGTGTAATGACTGCAACAGTGAAACACGAAGAACATAGTACAGTTGTGTACACTAACCATAAATGTAGATGTTCGAGTGTATTCACTGTTGTAGTCCAGGTTACCCACCCACCATCCCCCATATCTTTGCTGCAACTTATCTGCTCTTCTCTAACCTATACAACCTATGTGGTGTATTTGCTTGTAGAGGAAGGTATTATATATTTTGGTGCATGCATGTTTTATTGGCATATTTGTAGCTACCCTTTTGGGGGCACCTGACATCTGGGGCAAGAAAAACTGAAGAAAATAGTGTCGGCTGCATCTTTTATACCCCTGGCGCACTGACGTCAGGGAAGAGGTGACAGCAAACGGCGCCGGAGCTAGACTTTGGAATTCAGGCCGACTGAGGGTAGGCTGCCAGCATGATAACCCAAGTGTAATGACTGCAACAGTGAATACACTCGAACATCTACATTTATGGTAAGTGTACACAACTGTACTTTTCTTTGTTTTATGCATTAAAAATTTTATACACTTTACCTTGGTAGTCAAGATCTTTTTATAACAATGTTTTTTAGTCAGTGGATTTATCAACCTTTGCCTGCAAGCACTGTTTTATTTTTCTCGAATATTCTGCTATACAAGTCCCTTACATCTTTGTAACGAGTAACCTGTTTAATAAATTATCATTAGTTTATAATTTTCACAAAGATAACTTGAACCAAAATAAATCACAGATTTACCATGATTAATAGCTGCATTTTTAACAGTACCACTTGTTTGAGACTGAAAAAAACTAATTATAAATGATTATACGTATTAAAATGTGTTATGATTGAACCTACCTTACTTTTAACAGCATATTTAAACAACCAGCAAGTATCTACATTAAGTTTGGAAAATAGTGTCGAGCACAACAATTCCAATTACATAACCTTGTGAGAATCCACTGCTAACATTTATTTGGGAAGATATTAAGTCCTGGATATCTGTGTTTGATGTTGGTTACTATTATTATTAAGTCCAGTATTGAATCATTCTTTGTTAAGTGGTTAGGCCTAGCTGGGAGTTTAACCAATTGTTTTAATTGATATTGTTGTAGTATTTTGTTTACTTTATTGCTGTCACAGAAATTTGCATTAATATTGAAGTGTCCTATCATAATAGTGTTTTCGGGGGAATGTTAGGAAATATTTCCCAAATTAAATGTTGTACTTGCATAGGTGTGGATGGAACTGGAATGAAAACAGAGGCAGTAAATAGTGGAGTATGCCTTCCTAGTGTTGGATGGCATACTACCCAAACTGGAACACTCTTACTGACCATGTTGTTTTTGTATATAGTTAGGATGCCAAAGTTGTGTCCTTCTAACAGCAGACTTCCTCCTCCTGACATTGTACCTGGTCTAGTGTTTAGATTATAGTGTAGTTACTCTGAATGAACCCTAAGGAGTAGAAGTTCTCTCTTAACCAGGTTTTAGAGATAGCTGCAATGTGTGGTTGTTCTGTGCTTAGCCTAGCGTCCAGGTTTGTCCATTTGTGGTTTATACTGCATGTGTTTATTGAGACAAGTTTAAGGTATTTATTTACCACTCTGTTTTATGAGATAGTAAGATGACTTCAGTTTCAAAAGGGTCAGAGTTTAACTTTATGACTTTAATTTTGACATTTTCCCTATAGCATGATAAAATTTTGTCAATAGGCCATTTAAGAGGTTTTTACTGAAGAAAATATTTTGCAGAAGAAAGATCTACAATAGAAGTTGTTTTTCACAGTATATATTAGTAATTTGTTGAATTAGATAGGATATAGTAGTATAACTGTATGATTTTGTGGATTACTGTGGAAGTTTAGCATTCATTTAATAGTGGTAGGGTGTCTTGACAGCAGTAGGAGGCTGAATAGAAGAGTTATAGTAGTGGCTATTGAGAGCAGGACTCTGATTAGTGACTTATTAGGATGTGGTTGGTAAATGGATAACTAGTCTGTTCAAGCATATCCTTTCAAAGGATTTACTGGCATGAATATACTTGGTGGGATCATTTGACTTTGATTAAAAATAGGTGTAACTTACGCCAATTTCTAAGAAAAATGCATGGAACATTGATTAAATAAATTGGTGTATCTTTTAATTCATCTTTTAGTATGGATACAATTATCTCAGGTCATCCATCAGGTCCAATAGAGGTGCTGCTTTTTTATTTTAACTTCAGTTTCAGTAATTATTGAGCATACAAATGCTTTTACAGTAAAAACTTTTAAATCAGTGTGACTTTACTACATAGAATTCTGAAGCATATCTGCTAATGTTGTTCAAATCTCTATCTGTATTCTTACTATGAATGTGATACTTATACTTCCAGATCTTTTTTCTTTTAACCTCTTGATACAGATATAAAAGACATCAGGATGAGTATTTAAGCATTACCTTTCTGAATGGCTATACTCTGTTCTTTGGATATTTTACTGTATTTATCTTTATACCTGAGCCAGCTCTGATAACTAAGGCAACCAGAGTTCAAATAACTCTTAGAAACCTTCTGGAGCTGTCCACTACAAAGTGAAATGGTGAAGCAGCCTCTGCTCTGCCTCTTCTGGGGGAGGGATGTGGGAAATATGCTAGGGGTCTAGTGACTTCACTAGACTCGATGGTGATACTGGGGCCATAATAAGCATGTGCCAGTGCTTAAATAGGTGGGTGGACAAACAGAACATGTCACCACCTAAGTGAAGACACTTCCCTCACAACACCATTGCTTACTCACCTAGGTGACATCACCGAGGGTGCTGGTGGATGGTAGAGCTTAAAGTAAAAGCCCTGTGAACTGCTCTATGATGGTTCCTTATTTGGTCCTGTCCCCTCTTATAGTGCATGGCAGCTCATTCCTCTTACAGCCTACACTTACAGATTGGGGGCCACCCTTCTGTAGTGTTCTTTTAGAAGGGAAACCCTTGTGTTATGGGTTACATGTGGGACCCCATTGAAGATAGGACAATGAGGGAACTAGCACTGAGGAACTCAAAGTCAACTACAGAAGAGCAGAAAAAAATCTTTATAGCTGATGGATGCTGTCTTAAAAGTAGATGCAAATACTTTTTGTTATACAGTGAAATGTGTTCAATATAGCCAGACTTACTCAAAAAAATACTGCCAGCTTTTACCCTTTTTACACATCTTCCTGTGTTTTTCCATATTCATAGGTTCATAAGTCAGTACTAGGCTATCGGCCCTAGGACCTATACAAGCCTAGCCATAACCATTCCCTGGATATTTCTTCCCACAATATTTATTTCCCTGGACCCCTGTCGTGATCCCCGGGGTGAATTTCCTATTTCCCATCCAGTCGTCAAGGTTTCTTTTGTTCAGTACTGCATCATTTAGATATTTTAACCAGTTTCACAAAAATTGTTTATCTTTAATGTTAGCATATTTAGTTGTTTTAAGAAATTGCTTTCTATACAAGAATAAGTTTCTGGTCTAACCTTCGAGAACAGTTGAATAATTACTGTCATGATCAATATTTACCTAATGGTGATATCAGATTAACACTGCATGCATTCTCATCACAGTTGCTTAATATAAAATCTAATATATTATTGCCTCAAGTAGAGTTAGAACTCATTTCTTTTAATAATAAATATTCCAAAAAATCTCAGTCAATAAGACTCATTCTGAGTGAGGTATACCAGCTAACTGTGTGATAAATGAAACAGCCAGAAGAAATGTCAACTTGTACTGTTTTGTCATCTTAACAAAAGACAATATGAAAGTCCAATCTGTTATGTATTTAAATTGAAAATGCTCATTTTTGAGAAACTTTATGCAATTATGGCAACCAACATAATCAGTACCATAGATAACAGTATTGTCAGATGTTCATCATTGCATCACTGTTGCAGCAACAGCCGCCTAAGCTATATGGGAATGTATGCTGCCAGGGTTTAGATGTCCAGCAAGTTTCTAAAGCTTTAGGACATCTTCCACAAGTCAGTACATCTGTTAGAGCTTGAAAGCAAGCCAGTATAAATCAAACAGAATCTCTCCTTTTTTGTTATAAAACTTTCGAGCTTTTCAACACAGCTTTCAAGTAAACGTAGAAAAATTATTTCTCATTCTTTCTTACAGGATAGTATGTGTAGTCTGTCTCCTAAGTATATCCCTCATGATGGCCTTTCTTGCTCAGGACAAAGTGGATGAAGAACATTTCCTGAGATTCTCCAGTCAGACTCACTCAACAGCCAGGGACTAACTTAGGACATAAGGATTTGTGGCCTATACATTTCTAATGATTTATCTTGCCAGACTGTGTATGAGAAAAATTCTGTGGTTCCTCAAATTAGTCTAGACCTGGCACCAGTATACCTGTCTTTTCAGATTCTCTTGCTGAGTTTTGCCAAGAGGGAAATTCACTGATGAGTGGAGCAGTTGTCCCTCAGTCTGTGTCTCTCTTTGAATAGGGAGCTGTTTCCAGAGGGGTGAAAGCGCAAGGTATGTGTAACCATCAGTACAAAAATAAACAAGTAGACAAAAAAGCACATACACACCGTAGAAAAGGCAGCTTCAAATCTCTAAAGCCATCTCTGGAGTTCAGAACTACTAGTAGTCATCACAAATGACATCACAGTCATGTGATACATAAAAATGCAGGGGGGGTACAGATTTTACCCCCCCCCCCCTTAGCAGATTAGCAGGGCTAGCCTGGGAACAGGCCCTACAGCTCTGTCTGTCCCTGCAGGCTACTTACATTCCATCATGGCAGAAGTTTTTGGCAGACAACTGAGCAGGACCAGGAAAAGACCTCCACAAATAGAAGTTACATCCCAGGGTCTACCAGAGACTTGCCCACTTGTGGAGAACTTCTCAAGTAGGTATGTTTGCTTCCATTCACAACAGACCATTAAGGAAGATCTGATCCAGAGCTCCCTGAAAAAAGGCCTAGAAGACAGATGCTTTTTCATTCCCATGGATGAGAATGTTCCTGTTTGATTTTCCACCCTTTTCTCTGATAACCAGAGTCTTTTTAAAAATGTGAAAGGACTCTCCATAAAATAGTACTAGCAACTCCCTTTTGGGCCAGGCAACAGTGGTTCTCCATCCTTTCAAAAATGACCAAGGATAATTACCTCTAACTTCTTCACAGGATGGACTCTTTCAAGACTGGTGCTCTCTAATCCACCTTAAACTTCATGTTCTTTAACTTACAGCCTGGATGATAGAATTTTGATATGTTTTAGGCACCTCTTATCTGAGGACATGCAGAAGGTATTAAAGGAGGCTAAGAAACCTGTTACTAAGTAGAAACGATTTTTCTGTTTCATGCCATAGAGTGAACTGAGGTCCTTTAAGGCTTAAACATCTTTGGTTCTACAATATTTGTGAGAGTTATCAACCACTGGCCTTTCTTATTCTTCCAGTAAGATTCAATTTTCAGCCAGTTCTGCCTGTCTGACTATGGATCCCTCTTTCTTCTTTATCTCAAGTGAAGCAGTTTATGAAAAAGGTTTTAGATATTCATCCACCTGGAAAACAGGTAGCTCCTACAAGGGATCTTTACGTTGTATTCGGCTCATGAGGCTAATTTAAAGATGCCCTGATTGAAATCACTGTTGCAGTATTCTTGACATATGGGTTGTCACTCTGATGTCCAGCCAATGTTGGGGTATATATATATATATATATATATATATATATATATATATATATATATATATATATAGATGTATGAGCATGGATCTTCAGACCATCTCTAACGCAGGTTGTGCATCCATCAGACTGTTTGTTTGTCAGTACCTTTGCTTCAGTAGTTTATCCATATAAGTGCCTTGTTGGGGAATCTTCTTTTTTTTCTTATGATATTTGTTGAAAGTTGTAGATGGCAGCTAGAAGGATAGGTGCAGTAGGCTGAGGCCATACAAGGGCTTGTATACCAAGGGCCTTTTTTGCCTAGGCCTAGAACACAACCACAGATCTTGCTCAGTCTGTCAGTTGTTTGTTCCAAAACCCCTTAGGGTTTCTACTCTCAGCATCGTAAATGCTTGTCCCAGTCCAAGATGGCCTGCTTCACATCTTCAGGCATCCCTCTGCCATCAAAGAAAAAAACACATACACTTAAGAGGACAAAAATGAATTTGCAGTCCAACGAACCCATTGAGGTTGCAGAACCTGCAGTACTTCAGACTACTTCTCAGTTGCCCACTACAGAGACAACCATAATTTCCAAAGGACCGAATGGCGTCCCTCAAATTTCAGTTAGGGAAGAGATCCCAGGTTCTCTAATACAGGTCAGACATGTTTCTGAACTCCTGCGTCTCATCCGAATGGATGTCACACCTAAAAAGAAAAACAAAAGACTAGGCATGTCACTACTCCCTCTGCAGCAAGGGAGAAGAAGTGGATAGACTTCTCACAGGGATTGTTCAAAGCTGTTATGTCTTTGAAAACTCCCTACTTTAGGTCTCTGCATCCACAGGCTACTCCTCAAAAACCTACCCTGGTTTCTTTTTCTTCTGATGAGGGACAAAACTATGACTCTGACTGTTCCTCACAGCTGCATTCTCCAGTGCAAATATCGTCTGACAAAGGAGGATCCCTTTCACCTGATTCCCCTATTGAGGAAGCTTCCTTTGGGGAGGCTGTACAAAACATGATGAAATAATTTGAATGGCAATCCACTCATATCTTTGATGTGTAGAAGAGGTTTTACATTCTTTCGGAGATGGGTGCCCTTGCCCTTCTCCAGTCCCTCCTGTCTTTGAGGTTTTCAGTATGTCCTTCAGTCCACCTCTTCTGCACCTGATTCTCAATCACTGCCTCCTAAGAGACCAGACAGGTTTTGCAAGGTTCCTGATTACCTTAAATATGTAAATAAGAACCCAGTGGCAGACCCTTCTGCAGTGTCTCTCTCTTCAGATAAGCCCTTTAAGCTTCTGCCCAGTGGCAGACCCTTCTGCAGTGTCTCTCTCTTCAGATAAGCCCTCTAAGCTTCTGCCCAGTGCAAAGGCTCTACCTACTGACAAAGATAGTAGGGCTATGGGTAAATGGGGAAAGAAGGTTTGCACCTCCTTTCTGTAGGCAATTAATTACCAGACACAAATGACAAAGTATTTGGTCTCTGTCTTAAATTCATTAAACAAACTTATATTGGATCCTCCTTCAGCAGAGTCTAAGCATCAAATGCAGATCTTACTTTCACAGGCCACTCAGATTTCCAGACACAAAATAGCAGCCAATAGCATTGCCTGTCCTGTCTCAGTCTTTATAAATAGGTCAGTCCAGGAATCCCATGTTGTCTCTCTCTGGAAAAATTCACATATTATCCCTCTGCACAAAGGAGGAAATTCAATAGACATTAATAACTTTAGAACTATAGTAATCTTATCTTTCCTTGCAAAAATACTTGAAAAACATATTCAAAAACAATTGATAGACTATCTCCTGTAGGAAGAACTCCTATCCCCTACACAACATGGCTTCTGTCCTTTCCATAGGACTAACACTGCCCTTCTAACCTCTATAGATTTTTGTCAATAAAGCTAGAGATAATGGCAAACTAGTCTCCTCCTTATTTCTAGACTCGTCTAAAGCCTTCAACACAGTTTGTCACAGCAAACTTCTACTTCAGTTTCCTCACTAGGTCTCCTTCAGCATACTCTTCAGTGGTTCAAAAGCTACCTGTCCTATAAGTATCAGTGACTAAAATGGCACTCCATGTTCTTCATTACTTCCCAGTCACTACCGGTGTACCACAAGGCTCTATCCTTGGTTCAGTCTTCTTTAACATTTTCACCAACACCCTCTATACTTCCTCACAACAGGCCACCCAAATACAATACGCAGGTGATTCCACTCTCATTTTCTCATCTCACAGCATGGTACACCTCCAAATAATTACTCAAGAAGCTTAACAGCCACTGAAACATGGCTTCTTAACCCTCATGCTCAACCCAAAAAAGACCAAACTACTACTTTTCCCCCAAATCCCTCTCTCATGAAAAAACAAAATTTGAAGACCTCTGTCTTGATAATACTTACATTGAAGTTACTTCTCATAGCAAACTATTAGGGATGATAGTTGATAGTTATCTTACATTCAACCTGCATATACAAAATTGCATAAGAAAAACTCATCAAAATCTAGGGATGCTTTGCAGAGCCAAAAACTTTCTCACCAATGCATCTAAAGTACTTGCCACTACCTATCTCCTCCCCACACACTTCTTTATGGTGGTCCCATCCTACTAACCTCCAGGTCTTGCAAAAATTAAAACTTGAACACTGCTATAACAAAGTTGCTAAAGTTGCAGCACATACCCAAATCAGAACCCACCTCTGTGTAACACTGAAAAGCCTAAATTGCTTAGAACCACCACATCAACTAACATATAGGTTCATAGGTAGGTACTAGGCTGTTGGCCCTAGGGCCTATATAAGCCTAGCCAAAAAGGTACCCTGGTTTTCGCCACCCAAGAAAATTATTTTCCTGTGCCCCTGTCGAGCAGAGCCACAAAGGTGATCCCCGGGGTGAATTTCCTATTTCCCATCCAGTCATCAAGATTTTTCTTGAAGAGTGCTAATGAGGAGCTTTGTTTGATATAGATAGGTAGTTTGTTCCAGAGTATGGGCAGTCTCTGGGACAAGAATCTATCCCTCCAGCATGTTCTGCTTATTGTGGTGACAAGGTTTAGGTCCCTAGAGCATGTAGCTTGGAAGGATTGGGATTTCTTTCAGTGGAGCATGTCCAACCACTCTGGGTTTGACATAGCTTTGTATGTTAGGCAGAGATTGCCTCTGAGTAGGCAATATGCGATGGAGTAAAGCTGGAGTTTTTTGAGACGGTCTGTGTAGGGCATCTGTTTGAGGCCGGTAATCCTCTTTGTGAGGTGTTTCTGCGGCCTTTCCAGTTGTTGTAGATATCTTGTGAGGTACATACCAAAAGGGGCGTTGTACTTTATAATGGGTCTAATGAGTGATGAGTAGAAGGGAACAATGACCTCTTTTTTCCTGGATGAGAAACCTTTTGTGATGAGGTGTGCCACTTAGAAGGATTTCCTGACTACTGTGGCAATGTGATTAGCAAAGGAGAGACTACTGTCCACCTATGTCCCAAGTTCTCTTATCACACTTTTGGTGTTAAGTAGACTACCACCTATGAGGTAGCTCATGAGTGCAGAGTTTTTACCAAAATGGGATGACAATACACTTTTTGGCATTGAGCTTGAGGCCATGGCTTTGACACCAAGCATCTGTCTCAGTGAAGCACTTTTGTAGGATGTCCACTATGGGTTCTGACAGTGAGCCAGTTGGCAATCCATTTTATGACATAGGGATTTATACCTAATATAGTGAGTTTATCTATAATTCCAGAGTGGGGGGTGGTGTCAAAAGCCTTGGCGAGATCTAGATAGGCTGTTTGAACCACCTCACCCTCGTCTACAGCTTTGGTGACTGCTTCAAAGAAGTCTATCAGGTTTAGGAGACATGATCTGCCTTTTACAAACCCGAACTGGGTGGGGTCCAGAGTTTGGGGATTACCAATGTCTGAGTTTGTCTTTGTCTTTGTTCCATGGCCTTGCAGACCAGGCTCGTTAGGCTAATGGGGTGGTAGTTTCTGGGGTCCATGGTGGCTCCCCCTTTGTGGAGTGGGATAACAGTCACTGTGCGCCATTCAGTGGGCAGAAAGCCTGATGTCAGGCTATGATTGAACATGGTGCTTAGGTGGGGTGCCAGTTCATTCTGTAGATCGTGTAGAACGCAGCCTGGGATGTTGTACGGTCCCATGGATGCTGTGTTCTTGGCTTTGGAGAGTGTGGTTTTTACCTGTGTAGCCATGATTACAGGAACTTTGCATTCTTCCAGTATAGAAATGGGCCCTTTAGGGGTTGAGAGGGGGGTAAAGTTAGCACTGAACCTATCTGCCAGGATGTTGGCAATATCAGTTGATTCTGTATATTTAGTGCCATTGTGCTGTAACTCAGAGCAGATCTGAGTGCTGCCATTGAGATTCTTGACATAGCTATAGAATGCTTTGTGGTTGTTTTTAGAATCAGTGGCAATTTTGTTTTCATAACTAGCTTTGGAGGATTTTATGAGGGATCTCAGCTTCTTACTGAGGCTGACCAGCGAGTTCCTCCAATCATGGGATTTTACTCTTTTTTGCAACAGTTTCTTTCTTCTCTTGTAGAATTTGTTTATGGCAGGGGACCACCAGACTGGCTTCCTTTTTTTGGAGGATAGCATCTTGGTTCTGTTAGGGATAGCACGATCCATGCACTCGTGTAAGTGCTTATCAAGTGCATTTGTGTAGGATTCAGCAGACGTACCTCTATTGTCCATCTGCATGGGTGTCGTGAAGTTTGCCACTTCTGTCTTAAGAAGCATGAAGTTGTCTTTGGATAAATTTTTTACGGTGGTTTCCCTAATGGGGGTGGGGGCGGGATGTGGCTGTCTAGGGTGATTAGCTTGTGGTCGGATTTGTCCAACGAGGAACTGACCTCTGGTGTGGAACACTGGTCGCCCATGTTGGCAATGACCAGGTCTAGGATATTGCTGCCCCTGTTGGGGGTGTGAATAAGTTGATCCAAGGCGTTGGAATTTATGAATTCCAGAAAACATTGAGCAAAACAGTTGGTACATGAGTAGGTGAAATTTCCCATTATTAGGGTGTTGGGTTGTGCCCTAATATTTTCTAGTGTATCAAGAAATGAGGAGTGGGAATCCTGGGGCATGGTGGAGTATCTGTAGCAAGTTACAGTTTGGATTGCGGTCTTGCCAGAGTTAGTTGCACTTGGATAATCTTGGATGCATTATGCTAAGCAACTAGCCTGGAGGTGTGGATATCCTTAATGAATATGGACACGACTCTGCCTTTAGTGTTTCTGTCCAGGTTAGGTGGCCGAAAGGTGTGGTATGAATTATAGCCTGGTAATGCAGGGGTGCTCTCTGGAGCCTTAAACCAGGTCTCTGTCACTGCACAGGTGTCGATTTTCTCCATTTTAAGGAGTGCCTCGAGTGAATGCATTTTGAGGTTTAGACTTCTAGCATTGAGTAGCATTACCCTCAGATTTTGCTTGCTTGTACCTGTTACGGTGGTGAGTTTGTCATTTGAACCTTGCCTAAAAAGGCACTATAGGGGTGGCAAGTGCCTTAGCCAGTATCCGGAATCCCAAGGGCAACAGGCACAGGCCATCACTGGCAAAGCATTGTGGTCTGTCGATCATGTCATCCCAGACAGACAGATACTGGATTCCCTTAGAATGACACCAGAAGCTTAGCCAATTGTTGAAGTCAATCATTTTGTCCTTGTACTGTAGTATCATTCTGGGTGAGGGCAGGATGCCACTCAGGGCTAGGGTCATACCTGCCTGGGCTACAAGATCGGAGAGCTCCTCCATGTCTCTTTACATATAGTCCAGGGAGGTACGTCTCAGGTCATTCACACCAACGTGGACAATGACCACCTGTAAAATTATCCAGCAGCTGTCTGCTTGTCCAGCACTAAAAACATTCTACACAACTGTACTCCCAGTTAGTCATTGTGATACAGTGATCAAAAACTCCTGGTTATCTACAAACCTGGCAAATCTGCTGAGTTTTGTTTATACTCGTAAAAGGTTGCTAAGACCTGGAACTCCTTACCTGTATCCATTAGGTCTATACCCTCCCTTCTATCTTTCAAAACCACTCTGAAAGACTTCTTAGCTAGGATAAACTATATCCCTAAATGTGAACAAGTACCTTTTCATTCCTTACTTACTCTCCCTTCTGTACTTACTTTCTTATTGCTATCTAATTCTCTTCTCTGACTTTCTCTCTAAATATACCATAAGCCTGTTTTCCCTCACTTCATATTGTAGTTCCTCTTCGTATTAGACTAACGTACCTTTAATTTCTCAATAAATTGTCAAAAATTTCTCTAAGTATTAAATGATTGTCATCTACCTTGTATCAATTCTTAACCAATATTTTTATATCATGTCTTATTTGCTATAATTATTTTAAATGCACATGTTTTCTTTTATATTTTGATGACTGTAAAATTATTGTTCTTAAAATGTTTTGTAGTAATTTGGAGCTTTTCTTCCTGGGCTCCAGCTGAAAATGGACTTCTACCCAGTCAGGCTTTTCCAATAAACAAAACACACACACACACACGCACACATTTATTGAAATTACACTCATTTTACATAAAATTTGCTAACATTTTCACAACATTTGAAGACAGTTTTGTACAAGATAAGAGCTACACACGGGCTACTTTTCAAGTTGCACAATAGTACCAAATTCAACTTTTTAAACCTAGCAAGAAGGCTTCTTTAGCATAAAGGGATAACGTTGTGACTATAACTCAAGTTATGCAAGTTGATTAGTTGCTCGGGTGCGTGGTATAGCCGGCATGGGGAAGGATAGGAGTGATCTGGCTGCCTACTCCCCTGTTCTTGGGGAGTGTATAAGATCACATGCTTGTGAAGCACATTCCCATGGTTACATTTCTGTTGGAGACCAGAAACCCTAAAGGAACAGGAGCTTTAAGGGTGGTGGGGCTATTCTGAGGGGTTATGTCACTTGCAGAAGTGAGCGACATGCCCTTGCTAATATCCGTTGTATGCTGAAACCTGGATATGTTTCTGGACATGCACAGTGTGGTCATGGCCACAAAAAGAAAAAAAATAAAATAACCAAACAGCCCCTGACAGCTTCCTTAATAACCCCTCCGCTAGGATTGCTCTTGCCTTGATGTATGGGGAGCAAATAGGATAGTTGACTGGGAGATGGTCTGATGGTCAGCAGGTGGTGGAGTGAATACAAAAACATAATATATCTTAACAGAACAGAGAAGTTGTGTTCAAACCTTTCACTTTATTTATTTTATTTATTTATTGCATTTGCTGACCGGGAAAGTCCACTGGGCCTAGGAAGAGCCCATTTTCTGTGGTGGCCCGGGGAGAAAAGCTCCAAGTATTACATACATAAGCTCCACAGTAATATATACATAAGTAATAGTGATACTATATAGTATACTGCTGATTTGTTACTGGTGTTTTTTTCTGTTTGCCAGTTGTGTTATGATTACAGACACCTTGCAGTTTTCCTACTCCCATGTTTTGTGTACTTAGAGGCATGCTAAGTAATGAAAAGTAACTAAAGCAGACTTTGATATGGATTCACAGATCTGCAACTAAGTGGTGTGGAAGTCATGCCATGTGGTGGCATAGACACATTTGAAGGGACAGTGTCATCTTGCAGCCTCAACTGAACTGCTGTAGCTAGGTAGTTGCTAGGGTATAATGACTTATATCACTTAAAGTTGCAGTACTTTATGAGATTATGATAGATTACCATTTCTGCAGTAACAGCACATTGTCTTTATTATCTGTGATGTACATTCAGCTACTTATTTGAAAAAAAAATACTGTAAAGCTGGTGGTTTGGCACAGAGTGATGCAGTATTACAGGTACTTTCTTTTGTTGTGTTAGCAGTCAAAATTCTACCAGTGAACTTGTATCTATGTAGGATGGCATGTAAACAAACGGGTCCCATTCAGATGGTCAAACTTTTAAAGCTCGACTTTCATATGGCCGAGACCATCTGATCAAAGTTTTAAAAGTTCGAACAGTCTGAATGGAGATCTCCATACAGTGTGGAACGGGAAGATTTCCCTTTACCGCAATGTAGTGTGATCTTGGAGTTGGTATATTTAAATAGCAGGGGGTGTGGGGAGTGCAGGCAGGCTTGCCCCCCTGCTAGCACTGTTTAGTTTTGTTTATTTTATTTTCACATTTTCAAATATTCAGATGTTCAATCATATGGTCTGGGGTATATGAAAGTCGAACATTTGGATGTTTGATTATGTGAAGTAGACCCAAACAAACACTGTCTAACTATTCAGTGAATCTCCTGTTTTGGGCAGAACTGGTAAGTTTCTGGCTCTGTTCTGTCATAACTGGAGGATGTCTGCGGCATACCTCTCAACTGTCCAGATTTTTGCTTCATATTTTTGGTCTGTTCCATATAAAATGTGTGTTTTACTGGAGTTTTACAACAAATCAGTGAGGATTGAATTCACTAAATAATGACAGATATTTGAGTTTCAAACTTTATGTCCATCAGAAAATGTATGGTAACAGATGACCTCTTATTGTAGCAACTTTCTAAGTTCATAAGAGAAATATTTAAAATTTGCCCTACCTTTTTGTCTTTGATCCCCTGTTATTTTTGTCTGTGTTCAGTTTTTTTGTGCTAAGAGGTTGAGAGCTACGATCTACAGTCTGTGAGGCAGGATGTAGGTCGGAGTGCAGAATGCATTGGCTTTGCTCTGGAGTATATGTAAATAATCATATGTATGTTCACACAGTGTCCACTGTGGCTCCAAAGGCACACTGTAGAGTTGAAAATAATACACAAAAAACATTTCTGAGGCTGTTGGGTGGGGACAGCAATTGTTAAATGTACTTTGCAACACTAAACTGAAAGTATTAAGATTCACTTTAGCTTTACCATTACCAAACTTGTCAAACTGTTTAGTGTGTTGTGACATCACAATGTAGTTACACATCCCTAGGTCCCTCTTGGATAAGAACAGTTGGTGCTGATCATAGACTTGCACTGCAAATACAGACCATACAACTTGGTTAATAAGGGAACAAGGGTATAACCTGGCTAGGCTTATAAAGGCCCTAGGGCAAGTAGCCTAGTAGCCTTCTATGAACCATGCCAGTTTGCATGCATTTACTTATAGCAATCACAGCTATCTTACGTGCACAATGTAAATCATGTGTACGAAGACTCTGACCTGTAGTTTGTACAGTGCTGTGTTACCTTTGATTTCCAGTTGTGGTTTTCTTGGTGAGTCCAGTCTATGTCATTGTAATTGCTGACTGTCTTTTAACTGGGCTTGGGAACATATTAAACTTCTGCTGCAGCTTGCTAGCTTAACATGCAATAAGAATATAACTGAATGATAATATTTACTTGCCTGACTGCATGGTGCCGAATCTAGTGTCTCCAAACTTTGCAGAGGAGATGAGTAATGAGGAAATGCATTTATTGTTTTTGTTTAACCTGTTTATTACCAGGTAAGTGCACTGGATAACGTATCCCTTTTCAACCTGGTTAAGTGAGTTGCTCAGTCACACAGCAGGTAATTGGAGGTGAAGGGAATTAAACTCTGTACCCTTGATTACAGGAATCAGCTCATTAACAACTCAGAGCTTTAATACTAACTGCCAGACAATTCATTTTGTTAAGCCCACTAAATTAGTAACATAGCAGAAGTGAAATCACAATCCCCACCACTAAAAATGGTGAAAGTATGATTACACTCGACGTTACATAACATGAGAGAAGTATAACAGCTTCTGGGTAGCTACTGTCTGTGTAATATCATGAAGTGTTTTATGATTTTCAGAGTTATAAAACATGTTTTTCTACTACACTTTTTTCTGTAACTAGTACAGCATCAGGGCAACTAAGGCTCCATGTACTTCAGTGAAGATCAGGTCATTCCAAGTTCCTGATATCCATATCTTGAGCACATAACGACTTGGTTATGATCATATACCATGTTATAAATCTGCATGTATAATGAAAAATGTACATAGTAGATAAGGAATTGCATACTACCAGAGAGCTCAGTATTGTGAACCTAAAATAAACTGCTAAGATTTAACCTTATTTGTTTGTTTGTTTATTTATTTATTTTGCAAAATATCAGTGGTATTTTAAAGTCTGTACTCCAGTGCAGTGAAATAACTCACCAAAACCCACAAGTCTGAAATCTTGAGTCTGATGTTGCCAATCTTCACATAATCCTTGGAATCGACTCAGCCATTTATTTCAGTTTGTGCATCCCAAACTCTCGAGCTAGGGTCTACCCATAATGCTCCTTTCTAAATTACCTCAGATCTCACTTGCCGCTTCAAAGTGTCATATGTGTCCGTTCCTATCTCTCTTGCCTTAGAGATATTTTCTGTAAGTTTTTCTATTATTGCTATTAATCTTTTAACCTTTTAGTCTCTCTCTTTCCTTCTACTACCTGCTCCTCTAGAGCTTAGTATGTGAGTTATCTGACCCTACCCTCTTTCTACCGTCGGGTAGTTCTTCCCTGTGCCATTGTTGGTACTTGCTTTCCTTCCTGTATTTCCCATTAATGGCATTTCTTACCTTACCATTGCTGATATCTCTCTCTCTCTTCCCTCTGTCCCTTCTATTAAAAAAAAAAAAAAGAAAGAAAAAGCGAGAGATTCTTTTTCTCCCATTGGGGCAGGGGGTGTGCCTATTTTTCTGTTGCTTTTGTCCATTAGACTTTTTTCTTTCCTATCAATGCTGACAAAACTTCTAAGGGCACCCAGGTTTCAAGAGGTGCGAAAAATGTGACAGAAAAATGCCCAGTTCGGATGGGCATAGTCTTTGAGTGTATTGCCTTGGTGCAGTTCACCTCCAGGAGGACTGCACGATTTGTCATGGTTTCTCCACCAGGACTTTAACTGAGTGGAGAAACAAACTGATCTTGAAAGAGCTTCTAAAGGGAGATTTTGTAGAGGCCATTTCTGCCCCCTAAACTGAAGCCAGTTTATCTTCATCATCCTCTTTCTCCTCAAAACAAAAAAGAGACATCAGTCAGTTCTGAGTAGCTCCTTGGAACCGTCTTCTAAATTGGCAAAACAGTCTTCAGTGCCCAACCATTTCTTCGACACGGAGAGGTTCAGATGATTCAGTTATGACTAAAACCTTGGATCAGGCATCTGTGGCTTTGGTACCAGTAGCTGAATTGGTACCGAAGCAAACTTCACTTAAAATTTTACCAAGGACCACTTATTCATCATCTGTAGATCCTTTCGCTGATAGGCCACCCAGTCCAGTTTTGGAACCGAGGCCTCCCAGGTCTCCATCCATTTTGTCTGTTCAGCCCGCCAAGAGTCTCTTGGAATTGAATATCAAGAGACTGGTTGATCAGCTCCTGACAGCAAGTTGCATCCACCTTCGGTTCCAAGCCATCTTGGCACAGGAACTGTTCCTTCATCTACACCAATGCAATTTCCTCCTCCAACTCTTACTGAGCCATTGGAGCCCCTGGCAACAACCTACCTAGCACCGACTGTCTTGGTACCGGCCAGAACTTCTTCTCCAGAACCGAAGGATCACCTTGAGGTCATCTGGTGTATCAGAACTGGAGACCTGCTGGGGTCCAAGTTTATTTGCTAGTTCCGAGGAGCAGTGTTCGGCGTCTGTTATTTTGGAGCCATCCATGCCCCTTGGTGCCTCTGCATTCGTAAGTTCAACCCAGGCTTCTGCTTTGGAGGTGGCTTCCTCCATGTGGGGTGGGACCACAGTTCCAAAGGAGTCTATTTCAATTCCTGGCTCCCATCCCTATATAAGGGGGACAGCTTTCCGGATCATGGAGAAGGCTTTGTCCATTGTGGACACCCAGTCCTTGCCAAAATGGTCGGGCCAAACGTCATCCCTTTCCCTTCAACCGGAGCTCCCTCCAGTCTCATCCCTGGGATGGGGACACAAAAGCCACTGGAATGACCCACCCTGGTAGTTTCTTCTTTGGATACTTCCCCGGACCATCCACTGAGGAAATTCCTGCGAAGAAAAAGTGCAAGAGGAAGCACTTAGACTCCACAGAGGAGTCTTTCACTGAGGACACTGATTTCAATGAAGAGGAAGGTTCCCCTGAGTCACCCCCGATGATGTTTCCTTGGGGGATATCCTTGAAATCCTTAAACAGAGGGTTGTCTGGACCTCCCTCCAGCCTTCCTCAGAGGAATTGGTTTACTGGGAGGCTTTTCATTCCCAGCCCTCTACTTCTTAGATCTCTCTGCCCACTGACGAGCTTATTAAACTTATTGCTCAGTGGGCCTGGAAGATTCTGGACTTCATTGAACCAATCCCCAAGAGGCCTGATAAAATTTTATCGGCACCAAAGGATAAACAGCTTTGGGCCAAGGGTATCCCAGTTGATGCCATGGTGGTAGTGGCAGCCACAGAAAAAGGAACTTGCGGAAGAAAGTCTTACTATCCATCCTCCTAACAAGGAGTCTAGGACTATGGATAGATTTGAGAAGTGTGTTTATGCTTCATCGACCTTTGCTGCCAGGTCTTTGAATTATACGACTCACTTCACTAAACTACAGAGAGATCTAATCAACGAACTTTGATACTCTCTCAGGAGCAGTACCTGACAAAGTTACCTCTCAGCTCGCCACCCTTGAATTGATTTCCAACTCGTCCATGATGCTTATTGCTCATGCACCTGAAGGGATGACAAGAGCAGCAGGTTCAGGCATAGCCTCAGGAGACGTGCCCGGATGTTCTTGTGTGACTTTACAGAGCCATTTAAATCTTCAGTCAGTGCTCTGTTTGACAGAACATCCCTGTTTGGACCCAAATTGAAGACACACTAGCCAGATGTGAGAAAGCTGGGAAGACACTTTCTGCCGTGGACGTATGCTTTTCCACTCCTCAACAGCCTTACTCTAGGAACCGGAGAAGTGGGAAGCTATGGTTCAAAAAGTCCCAAGGCCTTTTTCAGAACTCACGTGGCAAAGACTTCTCCCAGGGCAGAGGGGGAGGTAACAATAGAAGGTGCTGTTCCAGAGACAGAAGTGGTCCACAAAACTAGGGGTCCAGGAAGTTTTTCTCTGCTAACTCCTATCAGCGCTCCTGAATGGTGGCCCTATTGCCTTCCTCTGGAGACAGTCAGTCGGTGATTGTTCCTGTATCATTCATCCTGGCTACAGATGACTTTGGACAAATAGGTGCAGCAAATCATTTCCAGAGGTTATGTCATTCCCCTTATAACCTATTTGAAAATACAAAAAAGACTCCCAGATGTTCCACCCAGTCACAGAGAGGCAGCAGTCTTAGAAATACAAAAACTGCTCGACAAAAGAGTCATCGAAGATGTCCTCCGCAGACAAGAAAGGATTCAGATTTTATTCAAGATTCTTTTTAGTGTCCAAAAAGACAGGGGACTGCAGGCCTATTTTGGATCTCGGCCAGTTTAACAAGACAATTCAAAAAACAGTACAGTCAATACTTCTTTTCTTGGAAAATGATGATTAGATGTGCTCAGTAGATCTTCAGGATCCGTATTACCACATAAAAATGGATAAAAGTTCCAGAAGATTCCTGCGCTTTCAGCTGGGAGCCAGTCATTATCAGTTCAGTGCACTGCCCGTTGGTCTCACCACAGTCCCAAGGGTGTTTACCAAATGCATGGTAGTGGTAGCAGCTCATCTCAGACTGCTAGGTTTTCAGGTTTTTCCTTATCTCGATGGCTGTCTCCTCAATGCTACTACCATGCATCAACTCCTAAGGGCAAGAGATTACACCCTTCATTTTTGTACTACCTTAGGCATCTCAGTAAATTACAGAAAGTCAAATCTAGAACCCACTCAACAGTTAGAATTTATCGGAGCCTGATTAAACACCATGATGGGAATAGCTTCACTCCCATTAGAAAGACTCCAGAAAGTCAGATCACAAGTAAAACACATTATCCACAAGAGAAGTGTTTCAGCGAGGTTCATTCTGCAAGCTCTGGGATCCATGGCAGCCTCCATTACCCCAGTTCCCTTGGCCAGGTATCACATGCAGATTCTTCGATGGCTTCTAGCCTTCCAATGGTCATTAAAGAATCAACCCACGTTCCATCACATCTTGATCACCAATTGTTGCAAGCAAGATCTGTTGCGGTAGATTCAGTCCAGTGCGATCCTTTTAGCCCGTCCATTCCTCCTTCCACAGACCCAAGCCATGGTGACCATGGATGCTTCCCAGATAGGGTGGGGGGGCATTATCTGGGAAGGACAGTCAAAGGTATGTGGTCCCATATGGAGGCCAATTTGCACATCAGTGTTCTAGAGATGAGGGCTGTGTTCCTAGCATTGCAAGAGTTTCAAGATTCTCTCCCCTTTGGAACAGTGGCATTTCAGACGGACAACATGTCAGTAGTCTGGTATAGCAACAAACAAGGGCGAACCAGATCTTATCCACTTTGTCAAGAAGCCATCAGAGTTTGGCAATGGGTGATTTCTTCCATCCTCTTTCTAACAGCAACACACTTTACGGGGAGCTCCAACGTGATAACAGACAAACTGAGCAGATTTATACTGATGCCTCATGAGTGGTCTCTTGATCTGACACTGGTGGAAAAGATTTTCCGTCACTAAGGCGAACCTTGCTGTGACCTGTTTGTGTCCCCCCCTGAACAATAAATGCAGCACTTGCTTTGCCCTAATCCCCACTCAGGGGAATCACCTAGAGATGCTCTTCTCCACGATTGGCCCCTGATCTTCTGTATGCCTTTCCTCCAACTCCTCCGATAAGTCATTTTTGAAAGAAAGCCAAGAGGTCAAAAAACAAAATAATCCTCATTGCCCTGGAAAGCTTGGATTTTGGACCCAGTTCAAGATCTCCTATCATACCCAGAAGGAATGGTCCATCCAAATCTCTGCCATCTCAAGCTCACTGCATGATTTCTCCAATTCCCATGACTGCCAGGCTTTCCTCTCTTAAATCACCAGTCCGACAAATCATTCTAGCTCATCACAAGCCTTCAACTAGAAAAGTGTACCATAGTAAATGGGAAAAAAATCACCAGATGGGCTCTTGACAAGGATGTTGACCCTTATTCTGCTCCTCTGGATAAGGTTCTACAATTTCTGATCTATCTGTATTGGTCTGGCAGTTCAACTTCTACCGTTAGAGTACACTTGGCTGCGATTTCAAACTTTCGCGCTGCGGTAGCGTTGTCCCGTTCGATTCTCAGCTAGAGCGTCTTCTGTGTGGAGGCATACGTGAATGGGTGTGCCTTCGTTGAAGGTTGTGCATCAGGGCTGGTAACTCGGCACGTAAAAATCCACTACCAAACATTAGCGGACCGGAGCTCCGCTGTGGCGACCCCTAACCGGGGGGATAAGCCAAAAGACACAACAACATATTGGTTTTGATGGGTCTACTCTGATGTCCCATAAACTGTGTAAGGCCTTTTTAAAAGGAACCCTTATGTTAAGGCCACACTTTAAGGAACCCAGTGCCCCTTGGGATTTACCCTTGGTCCTTCAATGCATTACCTTATTCCCTTTTGAACCAACGGCTACTTTTGAATTAAAATATTTGACATGGAAAACTATGTTTTAATAGCGATCACCTCAGCCATAAGAGTATCAGAAATTCAGGCCTTGTCCTGCAACCCCCCCCCCCCCCCCATCTTATATTTCATAAGGACAGGGTTCTCTCAGGACTAATCCTTCCTTCTTACTGAAGGTTGTTTTGGAATCTAATATGAATCAAACCTTACGCCTACCAGTCTTTTTCCCTAATTTATCCAGTAAGGGAGAGTACTGTCTACACTTATTAGACGTCCATAGATAATTGCATTTTTACCTTCATAAAACAAAAGATATCAGGAAATTTGACCAATTGTTTGTTGCTTTTTCCTCACTTTCTAAGGTTACATTAACTAAATGGCTTAGAAATTTCATTACTGTTGTTTATAATTCAAAGGGTTTTCAACCGTCACGTCCTGTGAAAGCTCATTTGATGAGAGCTGTAGCAGCTTCCACAGTTTTTCATGCCCAAGCTTCTTTAGATGACATTTGTGCAGCAGCTACATGGGCATCACCTCATACCTTTACCACTCATTGCCAATTGAACCAGGTCTCTAGGGGATGTGCATCTTTCGGTTCAATGGTCCTCCAGAATATCCTTCCATGAGGCCTCCTAAGATTCAGGTAGCTAGGGACTCTGTCCCACAATCAAGGATTATGTGAAGATTGACAACATCAAATAAGGAAGTTATGTCTTACCATAATGTTCCATCTGTGTTGTCGAGTTTCACTAATCCTTGACATCCCCTCCCTCCTTCCACCTGCCTGAGACTTTTAGTGGACTGAATATTCCTAAAGACTGGCTTCATAATAGGGACACAGGTTGGTCTCTTATGTGTTGCTTTTTGTCTCTCTATCACTATTATAGGCAAACTCAATCTCAGGTAATTTAGAGAGGAGCACAATGGGTAGATCCTAGCTTAAGAGTTTGGGAGGAGTGAGCTGAAATAAATGACTGAGTCAGTTCCAAGGCTCGGAACTGAGCCCACATTCAGGGATTAGTGAATATCGACAACCCAGATGGAGTAGTATGGTAAGACATAACTTCTTTTTCTTTTTTATCAGTTGACTGAATAAGGATGGGTCAAGTCTGTGTAATGTTTTGAGAGCTGGAGTATTCAAAAATGTTAGTATTTCACTGAAGTAGTGAAGACTGTGACCTTGCACTGATTTTTATTTTTACTTTCACACAGAACCATGACTGATAGCTCTGTAACTGCATTAATTTGGTGCATTCGTTCCAGGGTACAGGAGCTGGGTATTCCATAACAACAAGAAAGCTGTATGGCCCATTCATTCTTGTGCAGAAATCACGATCAGCCCACCAATTCCCCATTCAGATTCAAGTGGTAGGGAGTAGACAAACTTACTGGTGTGGGGGACAGACCACACTCTCTTGCTTCCACCTCAGCAGCTCCTCCAAGTTCTGAGATTGCTGTTTTCTTGAGGGTAAGCATTTCTCCTCACACTGATTACTCTTGGTTACATATTACATGGTGCAAATTCACTATTGACAGTGTTAACACAGCAGGCTTGAACTCCTCTAGGTGAATACCAAGTATTGCCATTAGGTGCCACCTTTGTGGTAAACAACAGCCACCTTCCTTCCCCAGGGTGGGTGAGGCTGCAGCAAACACTTACTCCCATCTTCCCCAGGCAGCTCTTTACAGACCTCCAAAGCTGCTAACTGAACTCGAGTCACCTGTGCCATAGACACAGTTTTATCCCTCTGTGCTGTAGAGCTCGCAAAATCTGCTATTTTTAGTAAACCAATGAAATGTCGGGCTTCCTGGAAATTCAACACATGGCTGATGTGGGAAGTACTGACTCTGCATCTGTATGCAATTTATTTTAAATGCCTGTATACCAACAGCAGAGCCTTTTTTCACTTGCTGAAAGTTTGTCAGTAATTCAGCTTTGCATGTGTGAAATGTGTGGTCTATATTACTTTCTGATTTGTAGGATATCTTTTTAAATAACAAGTGGGGGGACTTGATGGCATTAGTTGTGAGTTAATGAGGATGGACTTGCTCAGACCAGATCAGTCCATCATTACAACAAGGCTATGAAGTGTTATGATGCTTTATTTGCAGTGCAGGAAAACAAAGCTTCATCCTGTAATCCTGCCTTTGATTCACTCACTCTGCACATAATATGCAATTCTGAATAGTTTGCTTCATGAGTTAGTAACTACTGTGTTGCTGCTGAAGAAAGGCAGCTGTGTTTAGTGAGCTTGGATTGTTAATAAATGAAAATAAACAGAAGACATGCTAGGTTGTGGGAAATTCATCTGCCAGGAGCTTTTTGGTGCCACATTTCTGCTAAAGCTAACATGAATTGGAATACCTACAAATGTTAAGAGCACATTTCAGTGTTTGTGTGTGGATGCATGCATACGTTATAGTCATTTATGTCAGTGGGGCATTGCCAGCTGTTTATATTCATGCCGCTGTTCCTACATAAAACTGTACAGTTTAACTTTATTTTCCCCTACATTTTTGTTTCCCTGTGACTACCAAGTACTAGATCCACATCCCTCATTAGTTTATCTCCCATCTGTGATAATATGGCCATGAGGGGAGGGGTGTCTATCATCCAGGGATGCATCAGATTTTTATTTTTTTTTTAACTTACCTTTGTCATTTCCCTTATACATGCACATATTCACCTAAGGGGTGGCTATGCAATGGATCTTTGCAACAGTGTACCACTGTCCTCTCTAGAATCATAGCAATCGCAGAAAATATAAGGCTATTAGACCAGAGGCTGTGTGTGCATTGCCAATATCCATCCTCAGACTCTCCCAACCTTTTCAAGAAGGGCAAGGCCTGTAAGTCCTAGAGTGTATTTTAGGGTCCCCATCCAGTTGTTAAGGAATCGCAATGCTTGACATGCAAGATGAGTTTCCCAGACTAAGAGGAGGTGCTGGGTGGTGGTGGTGAACCTGTTTCACTATTTAATTTTATTTATTCCCTGATGTAGATTCTCTTCTTCCAGTGTTGGCTGAACTGTCTGACATACCTTGAAAAAAAAGAGGTCACTCGTAATGGGATCCCTAAAGACCCAGAAAGTAAGGCATAGGTCTCCCCTCATGAGTGCTCAAGATTCTGAGTACTGTGGGAGTAGCTCCAGTCCTTCCTGATAGCAAAGATTTTTGAGGTTCAATATTTGTTTTTGTTTTTGTTAGGAACATCAGCAGTCTTCCAACTTTATTTTATTTGTTTATTTTTATTTTTTTGATATTTTTAGTGAAAGACATGCCAACAGATGTGTTATGTAATATAAAGTCCATAACCATTGCAGAGTACAGGGCAACAGTAACTTCCTTGGTTTTATAAGAGATGCCTTTGGTGATTAACTGTGATATATAGAAGGATTTCATGACTAGTACTGTGGTGGTGGTGCTGCGGTAGCATTGTCACCTCACAGTTAGACGTTGCCCGTTCGATTCTCAGTTAGAGCGTCTTCTGTGTGGCGACATGTGTGAACGGGCGTTCCTTCATTGAAGGTTGTGTGTTAGGCCCGGCAAGCCAGCACGTAAAACTCTACTGCCAATCATCAGCGGACCAGAGTTCCGCTGTGGCGATCCCTAACCGGGAAAAGCCGAAAGACACAAACAAATATAGAAGGATTTCATGACTAAGGTTGATACCTGGTAATCAAAAGAGAGAGAGAGAGAACAATCTACCCGGGTGCCCAGGTCTCTGATGACAGACTTATTGGAGAATAGGGTATCGTTGATGAAGTAGGTGGCAGCAATAAGTTGTTTACCAAAGCAGATACTGCATTTCTTAGCATTTAATTTGAGCCCTTTCTCAGTGCACCATATATTAAAGCAGCATTGGTCCATTTGAAGGGAATTTGTATCATTTGTTGATTTGACAACTACACCCAAGTTGTATTCAACTTAATTAGCCAGAGATCAGAGTTGAGATCAAACAAATAAATACCAAAAATTAGGGGGCCCAATGCAGACCCCTGGGAAATCCACTGGTCACCTTATTTTTAACTGAGGAGACATAACTGACCCTAACAACATGCATTCTGTTCTTGATGCAGTCTGAATCCATTTTGCCAAATAGAGATATATATTTTAAGGCTATTATCTTATTTACAACCCTATTTTGTGATATGGTATCAAATGCTTTTGCTAGATTTATGTTGGTTGCATGAACGGTGTGACTGTTTTCCATGGCTTACGTGACCTATTCAAAGATGTTCACAAGTTTGAGGAGGCACGACCTACTTTTAACAAATCCAAATTACTGACATTCATACCTGATTAAATTTGTAATGTCCTGGTTTATGAGGTAATGATGCGTCCCATGGCTTTACAGACAAGACTAGTAAGGCTGATGGCTCTATAGTTGCTTGGATCAGTGGTGGGGCCAACATTATGTAGAGGAATCACCACCAAAGTGCACCATTGATCTGGAAAATAGCCTGTGGCAAAACTTTGGTTGAACAACGCATGGAGGGGATCAGTGCAAGCCTAGTTGCCACTGTGTATAAGACCACCCAGAATGTTATCAGTTTTTATGTTTGGTCTTGGAGAACAGTTTAAGGATTTGGTCCTTGGAGATAGTAGTGGGAAGTATCTTCAGCATTTTTGTGGTAGGGATGACAGTTTGAAGGTAGAAATTTGCAGCAAACTTGTTACCCAGTATGTTGAGGAAAAGGAAGTGACATTACATATAATTTCTGAGCTATGATATGAATTCCTGGTTTCCTGAATTCCTATGAGTTTTCTAATGCAGCTGAAGAAGAACTTATAACTATCCTTAGCTTCAGACACAAGTCTATGATCATAGATGGCCCTGTTGTTCTTAATAGCTAGTGTCAGTTTCTTAGTGAAGCATTTTATAGTCTCTTTGTGATGAGAGGTTATGTCCTTATATGGTAAGTTAAATAGTTTCTTCTTTCAGTTGTAAAGTTTATTTATATCTTCTAAGCCCCAGTAGGGTTTCTTATTGAATTTGCTACTGTATTTCATCCTTGGCATAGGTGTCTGTAAATTCTGTTTTCATTTTGGGGTAAGCATTGGAGAATATTGGAATTTTGTCATACAGCTCTAAAAGGTTAGCTAGTCTATAAATACGGTGGTGTTGGTAAGCACAAGAGAAGATGTTCTAAGGGTAAAGATAAGCAGTTGGTGATCAGTGTTAGCAACTGAGAAATCAACCATTGGTAGCAGCAGGCTGGGTCAGGGAATGAGAGAACTACATTCAGGATATTTCCTCCCCTGGTGGGGTTACGGACTGTCTAAACCAGGGAATTCTTATTCAGCTAATCTAAGAAACATTGTGCACACCCAGCATTTGAAGTATGAGTCCTCCATTCTATGGAGGGATAGTTGAAGTCACCAAGGATCAGAGATCCATCTTTAATATGGATGTTTACTAGGAATGGTAGGAACTTATCATGGTCACATGGGGCCATGGAAGGGGACTATAAGCTATAAATTAAATGTCTGACTTACACAGTGTAAACTGGGGTTTAGTGGGCTTGCTTGGAGGGTCACAGGGTGTTACAATGGTAGGGAGGAAATCCCTGATGAAACTTGGTAAACCTCCATCATTCCGAGTGGGCTTGAAGGTGGGATAGTTACAGACCCAGGTACAGAAAATATGCTCCAACTGCACTTAAACTATGTCTCTGTCACTAGACAAACATGGACTCATTCCAGATGCAGAAGTGTCTCCAGATCAGGCAGTTTGTTATTAAGACTCCTGGCACTGAGAATAGGCTACCCTGATGTCTAATTTATAGTCTGGTTTGTAGTTTAAGTTAGGATGTTCTTTAAATTAGCTCTGCCTAAAAAAACATGCAATTGGGGTAGTAAAGGCTTTGGCCATTATGCAGAAGCACTTAAACAAGAAGTGCAGACCATCCTTGGCAAAGCAAATAAGACTGTCTATCCTCTAGTTGCTGGGAGACACATACTGGGCCTCCCCTGGAATGATATCAGCTACCTAGCCGACTGCTGAAACTAGTTATCTTTTCTTTGAATCTTGGCACCATTTTCGGTGAAGAGAGGATACCACTCAAGACTAGAGTCTTATCCTTGACAGAACCATGTGTAGCAAGTTCAAGCAAATTTTTCTGCATGCCATTCTTGATTTTTTTGTGGAAATTTTCTTACCCCAGCATGGAAGGAGAGAGTTTTAAGGGCTTTTGAAGTGTCAGCAATCCTGGCTCCCAAGAGACAGCTAACTGTAACCCTGTTCTTGCTCAGCCAGGTGAGTATGGATTCAGTTTGCCTAACAACGGAGTGACCAATTACTAGGATGTTTCCAGAAGTTGAGTTATTCTTCTTACACTCAGGGATGCTTTGTTGTTTGTGATATGTCAATAAAACGTGTCTGTAGTAGATGTATTTAGGGAATTTTGTTGATGCCTACTCTTATGAGTTCTGGGGGGGGGGGTCAGGTAGTGATTTGCACTAATAGTATCAGGATTTTGTATCTGTATGAGTAGGGGTGAAACAGTGTGATACTCACTACATGTGCAAATCAGCTATGTGTTTACACCTCTTGGAATAAACTGGTTGTGCAAAAGTTCATTTTCAGTGAGCATGTAACGTCCCCTCAGAAGCCTTGCCCCTCTTGTAAGTTCTGTTTCTTGTTTCTACCAGGGATCATGGTCAAAATGTGGTCTCTGGCAAATAGCCAAATCCTCCCTCAGAGAGAAGCAAGCTGGCAAATGCTTCATCATATAGCTGAGACCCCTCCTCCCCCCAAAAAATATCTGCAGCCCAGAAGTGATGGCAAAGTAAGAATTTGAAATATAAAATGAGATATGCATCTTCCTATGCCAAATAGGAACAAATAAGCCTAGTATACACCTACTTGGTAACAAAGGCACATTAGGCAGTCTTCTTAGCTTGGTTTTCATGAGATGTCTTTTTCGACAAACTGTGTATCACTGGATACCCTTGTGTTCTTTAAAAGTTTTCAGTTCTTTTGCTGTTGAACAAAGAATCAGAGTAATACCCTCGAGAAATACTTCCACTCTCAACTACTAATCTATCTTTTAAACAGCAATCTTCTCTCCCCATCCCAACATGGATTTTGACCTCCCCCACCTCCAAAGCACAGACTCTGCTCTTCTGTCTTTTCTTATTACCATCCACAAACACAAAAACAACAGTTACCTTGTATCGGCAGGCTTTCTTGAATTAGCAAAGCATTCAGTGTAGTCTCCCACTCCAAATGGTTCAGAAGCTACCTCACTGATAGGACCCAATGCGGAAAATGGCAACAAACCAAATCCAACTTTTTTCCCATACCAGTTGGAGTCCTCAGGGCTTAATACTTGGCCCCTACTTTTCAATATATTGATTATTTACCTTTCTCTTGCCTCCAGAAGGTCAGCATTATCCAGTATTTTAATGATTTGACTGTAATCTGCACAGCCAAACGAATCCCTGAGCTTCAGAATATTACCCATCTCTCCTTAACCTTCATAGAGGCGTGGCATAAATAGAGGTAAGGAGTTCCATTTTTTTTTTTTTTGCTACTGTGCACAAGCATGGGCAGTGTTTAGGTGATTTATTTTGTTTGTTTATGGTGAGAAGTTGTTTGTCTTCTGATCTAAGAGTTCTTTTAGGGAAATATATGTTGATTAAAAGGGCAAGAGCTGGGCAGGCTAATAGATTGTGTATTGTTGTAAGCTGAATGTAGGAAAGGTGGAGGGGGAGTTCCAGTCACTAGCTAAGGGTACGCAGAGCTTTACAGTGATGTGTACAGGAGGATGAATTAGTAGCAAACTTAGCAATTTTGTTGTTGGAGCTCTCAAGTTTGTTTTTTTATGGAGGATTCTGGTTAGAATCAGTGCTCCATAGAGTAGGAAGTGAAGAAGGCAGGTTTTGGCTAGAGTAATTTTTGTGGATGTGCTCAGAAAATGTTTGTTTCTGTATAGCATGCATAATTCTTGTTGGGTTTTCTTGATATTGCTTTGGATGTGGAGGTCAAATTTAAGATTATCATCTGTTATGACTTCTAAGAGTTTAGTATGGTGGACTAATTCAATTTCAGTGCTGTTTGCTGAAAAGATTTTAAAAGATGCTTTGTTAATGGTGTAAGTTTTGGGGGTAAAGAAGAGGAGTTTGTTTTTTTTGGGGGGTTGAGTATGAGTTGTGCTTTTTTAAGCCAAGTTTTAATGAAGATGACAGCTTGCTGAGTGATTTCTCAGAGGTGAGTCAAGGTGTTTGAATAGCAGATGATGGTAGAATCATCTGCATATTGAATCAAGGTTCCTTCACAAGAAGATGAATGTAGGTTATTGATAAAATATTGAATAGTAGAGAGCAAGGATAGATCCTTGTGGGACTCATGTGGAAGTTAGAAGGTATGGAGAGATGGATCCTTGCCATTTTACAGCTTATTGCCTGATAACAAGGTAGCCAGAGAACCATTGAATAGATGGAGATGTTAGACCTAGGGTGGAAAGTTGATTGAGGAATTTACTTAGAGAGAGATCATGTAAAAGGATTTTGGTTGAGTTAGAAAAGCTGTAGCTCAAGTTTATTAGAGTTGCAAGTTTTATTGACAGTATCTGTAAATGGCAGTAATGCATTGGAGGTGCTGTAGTCTAACCAAAATCCCTGTTGTGTATTGGTGATTACTTTATTTTGTAAGAGATAGCGGAGAAAATGTTGATGTATACATCTTTCAAGGATTTTAGAGAGGGGAGACAGGATGGCTATGGGAAGGAAATGTGTAATGTCAGTGGAATTACCTCCTTTATGTAAGGGGATAATATGCACTATTTTTCACAAGTTAGGGACACATGATTCTGTTATGTATCTATAAATAAGAATGTTGATTGGGTATGCTATTGCATCAGCAGCTGGATTTAGGTATTCCAGGGGAAGGTTGTCAGTTGAGGAGCCACAAGGTTTTAGCTTATGTCAAAGCTTTTTTATTAAGAGTTTTAAAAACTGGTTGAAATGTCTCAATAGTCTCAGTTTTAACAGACTGACTGTATATACATACTGAAGTCATCATTTATACTTTCTGTTTGAAAAAAAAATAAAATAACATAAAAATATCTAAAATTGTTTCTGCTAGCTGGACCTGTATTCCTGAAGCCAGTAGACAAATTGATAACCCCAGACATTCCAAGAAGTCCCAGAGAGCTCACATAGTTAAAGAGTTTAGACATTCTTGCTTTATAGACTCTGGATAACCAACAACCTTCCTTGCTTATTGTTGCTCTTTCTGGCTGTAACTCTGGTGTTATTGAGCATAGATTTTTCACCCCTCTGATACTATTGCCCCTTCATTAGGCTCCTTAGGTAGTGTGATGTTGATATAGGTTTTGATATTTTGCTAATTGAATCCCTGGTCATTGTGGTGTTGATATATTGCTTTTTTCTAGCTTACTTCTGACTACTAATCATTTTCCTGCGTAGGCAGGATGATGTTGGTGCAGCTCTTGATATTTTTCGCTGATTTCTGACTACTTACCATTTCATGTCCCTCAAATGCTGGCTGAACAAAGACACTTGAATGCCTACCTTTACCTTACCAATTTGTAATATAATTTCTTTCAGATTCAATGTTTTATTTTTGTTTGATTGCTAATGTTACCTCAGTTTATTCATTTTGCTTCTCATATCCCTAATGTATTTGCCCTTCTTAAATTTTATTTTATATATTATTTCAGGAATTTCTTTGTTATAACTGATGTCTTTAATTTCGGTTTGTTGTTTAGTATATTTGCTCAGTTTACTTTCTACAAGTCTTTTTCTAATACCATGATGGGAATGGCCCCATTCCTAAGTCAAGGTATGTTTAAAATTCATGAAATTAGTTGTGTTTCAGTCTTTGATTTTAGCCAACATTTTTTCACAGCACCCATAATGTGCCCAGAACTGACTCCTGCAATTCATCCAGAGTATGTTTTTATTGGTAGCATGTCTAAATACGACTGTAAAGTATTTTTCATTAGACCCATTGCTCCTACTTCTATTGGAATTGTCTGGGTAACTTTCTTCCACATTGCTCTAGTTTCTGTCTGCAAATCCTGATATTTTATGACTTTTTCTCTTTCTGTGTGTGAGATACAGATTATACCAGTTTCATTGATCAATGTTACTTTTGTCTTTTTTTCATAGATTACTGTATCCGTTTTTCTTACATGTTTCTTGAATTGTCAGTAACAGATGATCCCATGTGATGTACACTTCATCATTTTGTATAGTGCTTTGTGGTTCATGTTTTCAAATCTTCTCAGCTACTTCTGTATTGTAGTGTTTGCACAATCCCCAGTATAACAGTCTCACCACATTTTTGTGCCTTTCAGTGTAGAGGCCCTCTGCCATGAGTATGTCACACCTAGCAATAAGATGTGTGACTGTTTGGAATTATTTTTTGGAGAACCTACATTTGTCTGTTTCTCACACATCTTCAATAGACTTTGTAAACCAACATGTACATAGTCCACTATCTTGGGCTGTCATTATTAACCTTTCATCCCATGATTTCAACTCACCTCTCCTTAACCATTACTGTGTCATATCCAGATCAACATGAGGTTGTTTCGGGAGATTTCTATACCTGTCAGTATATTTATGTTTTTTCCACATTTCTTTCCTTCTCATCTGATCCTTCTCCTTTTTAATCTTTCTTTTGTTTTTTGGCACATTCCCACTTGACACCTGAGTGCTTCTGTTAAACTAATCAGAGAGGTCATCTTTGACTTCCTCTCCTCATGTTGTAAAACTTTCATTATATTTGGATCTGATGAAGTCAGCAGGTATGTATGCAGTCCCACAAATGCAGATCTGTATGTGAAATCAATTTCAAGGAAGCCTATTCCTCATTCAGAGCGTGGAATATGTAACCTTGGTATACACTGACTTTTATATATATATACACACACATATATATATATATATATATATATATATATATATATATATATATTATTTGATAAGTGTGAAGCATTTTTCTTGTTTTTTTGTCCAGTTGATCCAATACCTTTTGCAGTCAGTCCATCGCAACAAAACTGTAAGTCAAAACAGGATAAGCAATTGATTTATATGTTGGACTTTATTCCTAGATGTCAAGGCTGTCTTTAATATTAGTTTTAATTTTCTAAAGTATTCCTTGAGTTTTCTTCTTATTTCTTCATGTTTTATTGCTGAGCCTTCATCAGTTCCCAGTATTATTTATGACCTCCTTTCTGCTCAATTTGCTTACGATCACATTTCTTTCTTAGATTGATATAGATTCACAGATTGTTAGTTGGCTAATGGCCTTTATTGTTATTAGGCTAATGGCCTTTCTAAGCCTAGCCATGTTTTCTCAAAAGAATAATGACGTCATGTAGTCCAGTAGGACACTGAGGGCCAAACATTTATAAGCTACCTCTGTCCATAAGGGAAATGAGTGCCACCTGCATTGTAAATTTCCTATTCCACATCCGCTGGTCTAGCTTGCGCTTAAATTGGGTAATAGACAAACTCAGCTTCACATGGATGGGAAGCATGTTCCATAGGAGGGTCAGTATCTGGGATACATAGCTGTCTCTCCAGCATGTTCTGTTTAAGTCACAGACAAAATTTAGATGCCTAGACCTTGTATTTCTGGTACTGTTTGACCTACCGATATGCAGGAGGTTCTTAAGTTTGGAGTTTGCAAATGCCTTGTAAACCCTTATAGATCAACCCTCAGCAATTTATAGGAGACTGAGTAGAGGGAAAGGGCTTTAAGGCAGGTTTCATAAAGAACCTTTGAGGTCACTCTAGTTATTGCATTTTCCTTGTCAGGTACATACCAAAGGGAGTATTGTACTGTATGATTGATCTGATAAGGGCAAAGTACAGAGGGAAAATGACCTCTTTGAACCTAGATGCCTTGCTTTTACTGTTAAGTTGTACAACATAAAAGGATTTCCTCACCATCGTGGCCACATGGTGGTTGAAGGGAAGGCTACTGGCTATGTATGTACCCAGATCCCTGACCAATGGATCAACTCTTGGGGGCATATTATAAACATGGTAATTAACTGGGATGATTGACTACCCAAAGGGTACAGTTATGCATTTCCTAGCATCGAGTTTAAGACCATGGTTTTGGCACCATTTTTGAGTCAGAGATTGGCTTTCTTGAATAATGCTACTGTCTGCAGGGGAATGGATGATAACCTTCAGCTTACGATCATGTGCAAAATTGGTCAGCTGTAAAGCTTCAGCATTTGTCTCCATTTCAGAGAAATAGATGCAAAAAAGGACAGGCCCAGTACTGAGCCCTGGGATACTCCGCTAGTGTTTGGCCTCTTGGTGGAGGTGGTCTCATCTATTTTGACATCCTGGGTCCTATCACTGAGCAAGTTGGCTATCCAGTGGGTGATAAAAGAGTTTATACCTAAATTAGTGAACTTGTCTATAATGCCTGAGTGGGGTATTTTATCAAAAGCCTGGACCTTCCTTTAACAAAGCCGAACTGTGATGAGTCCAGCATTTAGAGATTACTATGTCCTCATTTATCATGTCTGCAATGATTCTTTCCATGACCTTACATGTGAGGCTGGTCAGACTTATGGGTCTGTAGTTACCCGGATCAATGGTTGGACCTACATTGTGCAGGGGAATGACTGTAGCCATCTTCCAGTCCTTGGCACAAAACCTGACTGTAGGTTCCAGTTGAAAAGTAATTCAAGTGGACCAGAGAGGTCATTTTTCATGTTATTTATTAAGCATCCAGGGATGTTATTGGGGTCCATTGATGCCATGTTTTTGGCCTTGGAAAATACATTGATGACCTGTGCCCTAGTAATGGTTGGAGAATTGTGGTATGCAGTATTTCCTTTGGACTTTCGGGGGGGGGGGGGGTGGAATTTGAGCTGAATCTATAAGTCAAAAGTTGGCAGTGGTCTCTGGTTCAGTGTGGGTGATACCATTTTGCACAATAAGTCCTGTGCATTGTTATGTAATTCCCCTGAGGTTACGGGCATAACGGTAAAAAACTTTGTGGATGTCCTTTGCCTGAGAGTTTCTTTTTTCTTCAAATTTAGCCATTAAAGTATTAATTAACCCTCTTAGCTCCCTGTTTAGATTTGTCAGGATTTTTTGTTAATATGCTGGTCTTTGCTCCATCTACCCTTGGCTACAATTTCTCTTCTTTTGTTGTGTAACTAATTAATATTGTTATTCCCCTAGGGTGCCTTATCTTTTGAGTTTGTCTTATTCTTATTATGAGTGGGCACAACTTTGTATAGCTATCAATATGGCTGTACAGAGATTTTGTAAATAGCATAGGCTATGGTGTTTACTGGGTTTGGTGGTTCTTGTAATTTAGTTCGGGTGTCACTTAGTAGAGAGAGATTAGCCTTGGAATAGTTCCTAAAGGTTTTTGGTTTTACTGGATCCTTGGATTTAATTTCTGTTTCAAGTAATACTGCTTTATGGTCATATCTGACGAGCGAAGACATTACATTACATGAGGAACATCACTCCCCCATGTTCGTGAATACAAGGTCAAGGACGTTTGTACCTCTGTTAGGAGAATGGACCATCTGTTACAGGATGTTTGTATTAACAAAGTTTAGGAATTGCTGGGCTTGTGCATTAGAAGTGGTGTAGGACTGAGGGGTAGATGAGGTCTCCCATGAATATCATTTATTTTATTTTTATTTTATTTTACATTTTTTGACCGGGATAGTCCGACTGGATACTTGTCCATTTTCAGCGGAGACCCAGGGAGAAAAAGCTCCATCCATACATACATACAGAAAAACTGTTACATTAATAGGTTCATAGGTGTGTACTAAGCTAATGGCCCTGGAGCCTTTTACAAGCCTAGCCCATAAGATTACCCTGGCATCATGCTACCTGACCTTAGTTCCCAGAGCCTCTGTCGAGTAGAGCCATGAGAGTGATCCCTGGGATGAATTTTCTGTTTCCCATCCACTCATCAAGATTTCTCTTGAAGAAGGCCAGTGAGACGCTCCACTTGACATCTTGACTATCCTCCCGATAGTCATCTAATTAATTTTTAAACTGTGTTTCTGCATTCCTCACTCCAAAAGGTAAACAATTCTACAACCTAGGAACAGATGGAGTTGTAAACATACTCTTGTTTTGTTAACCCCCCCCCCCCCATCCTGTGGATCCCTTTACCTATTATTGTAATCCAAGGTCATTCCAAGATAATTTCTTAGCTGACTGTTTAATAAAGCTTTAAAAGTTTGCCTCTGAGACATCTGCATAAAATATTGTACAGTTTTAGTTATTTTAGTCTACTAAAATAATTAAAGTTCTTAATGCTTTTTGTATTTTTGTAAACACAGAATGGATATTTTATAGTAGTCACACATCAATGTGTGGCAAAGTACAGAAAACTAAATTATATTCAGTTGTAGGTCTTATTATATCCATTTATTAGTGATCACAACAGTTTCATTACTGGAGATTACTGTTTTGGTTATTAATCCTATTTTATTCATTGCCTTGTGCTTTACGTTTATTATATCATCATCATCAGCCCCCTTTTTCCCATTTTTTTTCTACATGCTGATGATGATGATGGTATAATAGAAATAAAGCTCAAGGCAATGAATAAAATAGGATTAATAACCAAAACAGTAATCTCCAGTGATGAAATCAAGTTAAAGCACAGTTAACAGATACAATACTTAGGATAGAAGTCATTCATTCTGTCATATGTAAATCTGATTTGTTATAGAGTAACAATTAGGAAGCAATGTAGGGGTGGCCAAAAGACCTCTTTAGTACATGTTTATATTGCCAGAGTTAATCATATAGGGTTGAATGGTGAGGGATTCTAGTACATTGCAACAGGCGGTATGGGTTGCTTGGGGAAATAGAGGGGGACGTATAAGTTGCAAGGATATGGTATGAGACCCTGTTTATTTTATTTTACACATCTGTGAGTTCCAGAGGGTCATACACTTTAATTAGTCTGGATGTGAAGTTGTTTTTAATACAGACTGAGACTCTTCCACCTTTAGTTCCCTTCTGTGCAGTAGTTGGTCTAAAGGTGTGAAAGGCATCATAACCTTGCATTGCTGGGGTAGTTTCTATGACTTAAACTATGTCTCTGGTACCACACAGACATCTACACTTTCCAGGGAGATGAAGGCTTGTAGGCAATGGAGTTTTTTGGTAAGACTTCTAGCATTGAGCAGTACCACCTTTGGATATTCCTCCTTAGGTTCAGTTAAGTTGTGAGGTTTATCAGTTTGTCAGTACATACAAAAGGCACTATGGGGGTGGAAAAAGTCTTTGCCAATATCTGAAAGCCTAGAAGAGATAAGTGCGGATCACGCTGCTAAAGCAGGATTGTCCGTCAACCATGTCCTCCCTTTGATTCTTCAGCTGTATCACTTCCTCTGGACATTTTTCTTGAGGCTGGTGAAAGCCCAGAGGATCTTCTGGTTTCTTTCTCAGATTCCTCTGCCATGGCCGCTTCAGAGGCCGGCATTAATCCAACCCCACACATGTCCGTAGAGGTTTTGCAGACATCCACTTCAGATGTACATGGGGGAACCGCGTCTGGCTGTTACTGAAGGGCCTATGGGTTTTCCTCAAATTTCAGTGAGGGAAGAGATTCTGACTACCATTATTGAGTGTTATCAGGGGTCAGAGCCTTGATTTTTCAAGGGTGACATCCCACTTAAAAGGAACCAAAAAACTAAACATATTTCTCCTGCTCCAAAAGATTCTCAGAGTGAATGCCAAAACTTAACTCAAAGCGTGTTTAATGACCTTATCGCTCTTAAGCCTCCACAGGGAGTTCCTGTTCCTGCTCCTCCCTGGTCTTCTACACATTTTAAGACACCCAGGGAGCAGAATTCTTCTGAGGATGCTGCTGCTGATTCTGATGAAGAGTCTCTTACTTATTCCTCCAAGATTCCTTCGCCACATGGTTATGGTTCTGAGGAAGAAGAGTCTATCAGTCCTGACTCTGGAATTTTTCAAATGGGACTGTGCTCAGGTGTCTGATGTTCAGAAGAGGTACTATGAACTTCTACAAATGGAGTCTCCTAAACCCTCTGCTGTTCCTCCTGTTTTTGCTGCCTTTTAGGATTTTAGGATGCTTTTTCCACTGCTTTCCAGGCTCCTGATTCCCAACCCCCTGCTCCCAGGAAACCTGATAGGTTTTATAAAATGCCTGAGGACTGCAAGTTTCTTTATAAATGTCCCTCTGCTGACCCCTCTGGTGTGTCAGTTGCTTCTGATATGCCCTCCAAAATGTTGCATTTCACTAAATTGCTTATTTCTGATAAGGGCAGCAGAACCACGGAGAGGCCGGGTAAGAAGGTGTATGCCTCTTCTACCCTAGCCTTTAGGGCTGTTAACTATCGGACACATATGACTATATATGTTGAGGCTGTTCTTTCACAGGTCTGTCAGGCTATTTTAGATCTCCCTGATTCTGAGGGGAAGGCTTCTTCTCTTGCTTTGTTAAGGACATCCTCTCAAGTAGCTCGCCATTCTATAAAATGCAGCTGATGCTCCATCTAGGGCTGCTGCTTTTGGATCTGTTTTGAGGAAGTATTCCTGGCTCAGACTTCAGACTTTGCCTTATGACGTCAAGGCTAAACTGATGGATGCTCCTCTGGATAATAAGCATTTCTTTGGTGCTGCTGCTGCAGAGTTGATTAAGTTTCTGCAAAAAAAAAAACGACAAGGCCTTACAGGAGTTTAAGCATATTTTTGTCTCCACTGTGCCCAAATTTCAGAGGAATTATTTTAATAAGCCTGCCTTTGTCTCTAGACAGTCTTGCCCTCCCCAAAGGTAAAAAGAGTGGTAGAAAGGCTCCCCTGCTAAGGCTATCCAAACTCCTTCTACTTAGAAGTCTCCTTTTCCTGACAAACCATGTGATGTCTGACCATCCTTGCTCTGCTCTTCCCAATCTTCTTCCTGAGCTTTTGTACTCTCCCTGTTGTGAAGAACACTGCAGCAGTGATATAGAGGGACAGAGTACAGTTGTGTAAAATCTTACCATAACAGTAGATGTCATTCTCTTCACTGTTGCAGTATCCTCCTCTCCTGGTCCTTTTTTCTTCTGGATGTGCTTGTTACCTACTAGTTTCCTTGGACTATTGATCCTACTGGAACTTTTTAGTTCTGAGAATGGTACATCTGGGTGTCACTTTTACACCCTACCCTATGTGTGGGGAGCATACATGTGACACACGTCATACCCATTACAACCTAAAGGCTTTGGTATACTGGCCGGATGTCAGGCTGCCCTTGGCAGGGTACCCCTATTGTAAAGAATACTGCAACAGTAAAGAGAAGGGCACCTACTGTTATGGTATGATTTTACGCAACTGTACTTTCTTACTTGGTGCTAAATCTTTGTGTAAAAATGTTTATACTTTTAGCCAGACATTAGGTAATACATCTCGGTTGGCATTCTTCATTTTATTTCACTTTCCTGGCCATTACTTCATCTCATTTCATGTCCTGTATAGTTGAACCCCTTATGCTTTCTTTTAATTTTTCTATTCATTCAACATGTTTACATTCCACAGGATCTTCATAAATATTTCACCAAAGTATGTCTACTACTTCATTTTTCTGGTGGTATTTTTATTCCTTTTGCTTTTTTCCCAGTTTTCTATGAATCTTTTTTTGGGGTCATCAATGAATTACTTACTTTGTACTTTTCCTTTATATTTTTCTGCATGTCTTATAAGTGTTTCTGCCTGTGTTGATATCCGTAACTTATTATTTGCAGTAGTGTGTGACAGATCCTGGTCTGTTCTGATACTGTGCAATGCTTTTATCATGTCTATGTTTCTAGGTATTTTTCTTGATTTGTTCTCTCTTCTGTATTCTTCTAATAGTGGCACTTCTTGCCTTAATTGCTTTATGTTTTTTTCCTGTTCGGTATTCCCATGATGGCATTTATTTCTTCCCTTACCTTATTGCTCTCTATTTTTGTGGTAAGACTTTATCTGTTATTAGTTTAGCTGCATAGTAATATATCCTGTTTACTTTTGTTATATTACATGAATTTCTGTTAATAGTCTTAATTCATGTGTCCATCTGTTTTATCAGACTTCTACAGAAAGTAAATACGACCCAAAATGATAAACTTTTTCTTTCCTCAATCTTAATATGTTTATCCATCTCTATTAAATCAAGCACCTTTTTCCTTTGATATTTGTCTTCTAAACTGTGGGCACATTCTTGTGTTTCCTGCAGGCATTCTGCAACTAATGAGATGTGGGTTTCAGGCTCCATTGAGACGGCTTTCGGAAGACCAAAAGTAACTTGCTGACATTTGATATTTGCATCTGAAATCTGGATCTGCTGTGTGAAAATGCATTACCCATAAGAAAGATTTTATTTATTTATGTTTATTTTATTGTACATTTGTTGACTGGAATAGTCCGACTGGATACATGTCCATTTTCAGCGGAGGCTCGGGGAGAAAAGCTCCAAACATACAAACAGCAAATTATGTCAATTGTTCAGGTTAAGCACAGTTTACAAATACTTACAAGTAATACCATACACTAAAAGCATAAAAGACATAGATGCAAAAAGAGATACAATCTCACATTTTCAGAAACAAGTAGGTAATAGACTAGCAATAAATATGAGTTTAAGATTGCCCATCTTCTCAGTTTTGCTTAGGCACTTTATGTTTTTTCCCCACTGAACTGAATATACAATTTTTATTGCAGATGATGGTTCTCTTTGTTACGGATACTAACAGCCACCGCATAATTGATTTTAAAATACATTTTAATATTTTAATACACATTATGGTTTCTGTCCAGTTTGTAAGTCAGGCTAGTGTTTAAAACCTGAAACTGGCTTCTTCTGGATTTGGTGCTGATCAATGGATAAAAATGGTGAGTGCTTTCTGCTATGTGCATACCTGGAAATGATGTTCCAGGACTTATAAAAAAAAAAAAGAAAAGAAAATTAACCCCACCACACCACACCAGGTACCAGCTGTGCCTTGAAGGTAAATTTGGTTTAGAAATATTTACTGTCCTGACACACATAACTCAGCCAGTGGTATCAGAATTTGTACTTTGATTGCCTGTAAAGAAGATTGCTGTGGGAGAAGAAAACATTGCTATAACTTCTGTTTCTAGGGTTATGCAGGCTTCGATAAATGGCAAAAATAATGAATTTTTAACCTAGCCGTTACCTTTTATGAGTTGTGACATACTAATTTTCAAAAAGAAGCACTTTCCATATCCAGCTATTTCCCTGTGGAAGTCAGGAGAATGGTGTGTGTGTCTGGGACCACCTTTACTGGCACCACTTGATAGAAAGGAGCTAAAGGGATCAAACAGAGCCAAATGAGTGGGGGTGGATGTCCTCAGCTCTTGACTTTACATTTTTTTTTATTTATTTGTTTTGATAAATGACGGAGAGGTCACAGTAGTCTTATATATTTTTTTAAGTCTTTATACACTTTCCATAAATTCTGGTACTGTAGCAAATGATGTAATCAACAGCAGGGTTGAGCATGCAGTTGGCTTGGCTTGCTGGACCATGAGCTCAGGCCGAACTTGTACTCAGGCTGGCTTATCCATGTCTGTGCACAGTTACTCAATAGCCCATTCAGCCCATATCAGGTTGCCTGCCAGGAGTAACTGAAAAAAAAAGAAAGAAAGCGTACCTACAAGCTTCTGTCACTGCTGCTGCTGTTCTGCACTGCAGTCTTTCCTTATTCTCTTTTCCATTATTTAAGACTTTACAGACTTTCTGCTCCTTGCAGATGCTGTCCCATGATTTGTGGGATGGCAATGAAACAGACAGTCTGTGAAAAGACTACTTATCTGTGCACCAAACTCCCACATAGGATGTTGCAAGTTGCAGCTACTTTCAAAAGGGACACCATGGGACACTTTTTTATATAAAATATAAATAAATGCTAAGCTGGCCATGAACCCTGGAGATCTGGGCCCCTGGGCAGCCATCTGAATCATTCTATCTCATCTGTCAGTGGGTCAAAATCTAATCAAATAAGAGAACAGTTCATGAATCAAAGTCCCCAAGTGCAACTCCAAGAATATTTTCTACTGTTAGCAAGCCCTTGATTGTAGAAGTTGAGTTTCATCTTTACTAGGTGATTTCTCCTTTTCCTGATATTCTACACCCATGGAGCTGATACATACAAGAAAGAGGGGTTTGAGGATATGAAGTCTGCCCTTTGTCACTATTCCTTACTGTGTTCGACTCAGATACACCAAGGGAATAGAGAACAGGAGCAACCTCTTTGCTGATGATATAAAGGTAAGTCCAGCAGTAGAGGATGGGGAAGAGTCTAAGAGAGGATTTGGAAAGGCTGAACGAGTGGACGGAAAGGTGGCAGGTGAGGTTCACTGCAAACGAATGCTAAACGCTGTGCTTCTACAACAACTCTGGTGTAATGTTTCAGCCAGTGGGAGTGGAACTGGTTGCCACAGAGTGGTAAAAGGACCATGTGAGTGCTGATCATATCTGGGATGGACACTGGCAGCAGGAAAAGGATCACGGGGACAGGGGCTGATTCTACCTGAAATGAAGATTGGCAGCAGGGTAGAAAAGGTGCTGGAGGTGTTCATCAAGCCTGTGATGATTACTGGGTGTATAGTGAGAGGAGAGTGGAAGAAGCAACAGACTGCTCTTGGTGAATCATCATGAGGATAGAGTCCAGAAGAAAAGTTAATGGTTCCATAATGCAGGTTCTTGGTCAGACAGCACCTTGATTCCCGCTTGTGCAGTTGTGGTGGTCATACAAGGCGAGGAACATTAGATTTTTGTAAGAAATTCAGAGGAAAGCTATGAGAAAACTATGACCAGAGGCTAGAGGAGCTAGAGATTTTCTCACTTGAGACCCAAAGAGAAAGGAGGACATGATATCAGTGTACAAGATCAAATCATGGAATTGTGAAGGGATCATTTTAAACATGAAAGCCAAAGGAGAGAAGGCACAGGCAGCAGATTGTAGGGACTGTCATCTCCCTGGAAATTAATTCTTCACAACAAGGGATGTGAACTTACAGAAAGGACCATCAAAATGTGTGTTGTAAAAGGAATACTCAGTGGCATTCAAAAGTGCATAGGACTTGGAGGAAGAATTGTAAGAGAGAGAGGTAAGGATGGTGGGGGCAAAATGTTACGGATATTAACACTAGGCTACAATGTGGTACACAGTACTTTCTGGTTAGTGAGATTCGTGCTAGGTTTTTCTTCTGTACTTATGTTTGCCAGTATTATAGTTAACTCCTCTTTGATGTGGGTTATCACAGAATTGTAGCAGTGTTTGCTTCTTTTTTAACACGTTGCAGTACCTGTGAAATATAGCACCTGTGCAAAAACTGTTACAAGGCTTTTAGCAAACCTTCTGGTAATTCAAAAATTGTATAGCTTTTGGAAGAATGACCTACAGCCATGTCTCAAATTTGTTAAAAATCTTAGGATGCACAAATGTAAAGACATTAGCAGTGTGTGTGTGTGTGTGTGTGTGTGTGTGTGTGTGTGTGTGTGTGTGTGTGTGTGTGTGTGTAGTGAGCACACAATGTCTCTGTATTAAGCATTTCTGTGAGAAGTTGTAATCCATTCAGGTTAAATTACAAGCCTGCAGAAATGAAGGTGAGACATTGGAATTATTTCTCTGTAGGAATCAGAATTTTTTATGTACATTCACTCTTTGTGGCCTTATAGTACAAAGGTAAAAGAGGTGTGTGTGTGTAAGTAAGAGGGCATGAGTGACACGGCTATGCCTTCTGTGTAGCTAAGCTTCATGATTTTTGTTTTTTAATTTACTGAGTTGACAGTACCAAAAATAAATACTTTGATTATCTGATCAGGGACAGCCTTAGTCCCCATAGAATTTAAGTGAAGCAGTAGGAGCACAGGGTAATTTAGGAAAGCAGTGTGAAGCCTTCTCCTTTGACGGCACATCACTCAGAGCTGGGGAAGAGCAGAACTCCAGCGCACTGCGGACAGCTTTGATTCACAGTCTGGCTATGCATACTGATGAGTGTGTGTCTCTGGCAGTGTGCTGCTATGCACAACATTATAGCATATGTGCTGCATAAGTCATGTGAGTTCTTTACATGAACTCTCATGACTACATCATTTTAATGTGCTACCACTGGCTAGGTTAATTACAAAGTCTGTAGCCACATTTTTAGAACTCCCTATCACCTAAGTCACTGCCCTGCTGTGTTTGATTGTGGATTGTGAGGATAACTGCTGATCAGAAACCATATTTCTCCTTATCACAGTGCCCTGTGTTTTTTATCTACAGCTCCCTTCCATGTATTTATTTCTACAGTTTGTAGCTCTGTTGGTGAATGACTTGCTTAAGTCACATTGTTTCAGGCACAGGGAACTATCTTTACAATCACAAGACTGTGGAGCTGCAGCTTTACAGACTAATGCAGAATCATTTATTACAGTTTAATAATTAAGGCAGGAAGGTTTCAAGAACACCAGGAGTTATGAACTGTAGTCAATAAAACAGAAGTAACACTGTGGAGATAACTTTGGCACAGAAATTCCATGGAGTGCTGTAACCAATTAGGCAGAGGGGTGTTAGTCACAGAGTGAGGCTGAAGACTATTGTCCCAATACACTTACCTGAGTTCATTCCATGAGCTCCCTAACCAGTTAGGCAGGGGGGTGTTAGTCTCAGAGTGAGGCAGCACACTATTGTCCCAATACACTTACCTGAGTTCATTCCATGAGCTCCAGATTAAAGAGGCCTTACCCTGGACTGATTTATGGAAGTACTTAAGTATAAGATATGTAGATCATCATATGCCAAACATATTTCAGAACCACCAACTCCCCTAGTGAGACTATTGACCCACTTTCCACCTTCCACTGCATTCATCCACATGTGTAGGGCATCTAATATTTATAGACTATTGCAAGCAGACATTAGGAATAATATGAAAAACAGAATTATTGCATGGATTAACTCTATCAACCCTAAGATCTCATGAAGTTATATGAACTTGTTTTGCAATACTCTTAAAGTCTTTAGTGCAAATTCCTTATGTATATGTTTATGAAAAACTAATATAGTAAACTCTCAGTTAACCGGAACTCAAGCAATCGGCAAAAAAATATTGAAGAAATACAGTGCAATTTACATGTGTTGCACTTTCTGTTTCCCCCCTGCAGAAACATATCTTATGTTTTTAGAGTTTTAGAGTTTTAAAAAGGAAGATAGGAATAAATTCCCTCTCTCCCCAACCTGAGAACAAGTCAAACCAAACAAATAAGTATAGGGTACAGTGTTAGTCAGGCCTATTTTTAATAGTAACTCTCAGGCAACCAGAAACTACAGTTATCTGGCATCTACCGATCCCCATGAGTGCCAGTTAACTGAGAGTTTACTGTAGTCTTTTTTTAACACCTTTATTGAATTATCATTAAAGTCATAAGCAAACATACATTTATTTAAAAGAAACCATGTTAACACATAGTTACAAACATTATACATCACATAAATTCTTTTATACAATTATCATCAATCCAACATTGCATAAGTTGACCAGTTCGTGCCTTCCATTAAACTTCACTCCTCATCCAAAACATTATTCTGTATGTATTGTTCCAACAGTTTCCATTTTTTCTATGTAATTTGTACCTATCCTTTTCTAAATATCCCACTTCCAGTTCTTTTATCTCCGTTACAATACACACTACTTTAAATACAGTTGGTTTAGACTTTGATTTCCATTTTCTAGTAATTCCTCTTTTTTGACAGCCACCTCATTTAAACTTAACAAGTTCTTACTATGTCTAGACATTTCATATCCTGCATCCCAGCTCAAAAAATAGTTTCCTTAGTTATGCCCAGCTCATTACACTCCCAAAATGTATGTTACCAGTTACTTCTTTCTTCCTCATTACTCCTACAACATTGGCCATCTTCCTGTGGAACATTTCTTTGGAGTCTGCTTGGGGTATAAAAATAGCTATGCAGACAGTTCCAAGCAGTAAATCCTAATCTTCAAGACTCAGTGGCATATTTGGGAGCCATACATTTCCTTGTGAATTATTTATCCAATCTCTCTTCCCAATCCTTTCTAAACTCCTCTGATTGATTCCTATAGTTATCATGCAATATTTTACATGCCCTATTTATTATCCATCTTTTTACTGCAGATTATTTCAGTTACGATTCCCCAGTTCATTTCTCTTTGCCTACACTCTGATATCAACCCCTGAAAGGGAAGGCCATCTCTAGCTTGCAGCCAAAACATCTTCTTAGTCTCTTTGCACTTTTACCTTTCCCTCTCTAGTTATTTGCTCCCAATACCTTGGTTCTTTTTCCAGTTTTTTCCAGTAAATTCCACCCCCTCTTGCCTATTTTCTGTACCCCTAATTACAGTCAGTGTTATTGGCAGAATCTCCTTTCTCCATTTTCATGTTGGTTTCATATTAGACTACTTTCTTCCTCTTTATGAATATGTAGATATTCTTTATGGCTGCTGTTATTCTCCTTAAGGATCTGCATCCAAAATCCCACTCTCTCCTTACTTCTTGAATTTCCCTCTTGCTTTATCATCATCACTTTCCACTTTGAATTATAGCTTTGTAGTTGTGTTATTTATATGAACCTTAACTGTGTATCTCTTCAGATCAGGTATTCCTGTTGATCTATTGGAAGGATCAGCATATCCCAATTGATCCTTGCTCTCTTCCGCTCCCAGATGAAATCCTTCAACTCTTTATTAATTGCTGTCCAAAACTTCTCCTCTAGTTTTTAACAATATGCCTGGCCTGTATATAAAACAAAAGCGTGCATCGCTCTCAGCCGTGTTGATTTTCACAGATTGTCCAGATTGTTGCCTCATATTTTTGGTTTGTTCCTCCTAAAATTTATGTTTTTCTTGCAGAGCATCAGGCACTGTATTCACTAAATGATGACAGACATTTGAGTTTCTGACTTCATACACTTTGGAGAATGCATGCTAATGCAAACTATATTGTGCTGTTAACTGTTTAAGTTGCAGTATTTAAAATTGCCCCTATTTTTGGGCCTTTGTCTCCCCCACCCCCAATATTTTTGGCTGTATCCATATTTCTTGCACTAAGAGGTTGAGAGTTATGCTTGTATCTTGCTATCCATATCTATAAATAAGAGCTACCAGTTTCTCAGCCAGAAAAGAATCCTTTTTAACCCATACTCCTAAATATTTCATTTTATCGTGTCCCCATAAATATGGGTTTTGCTGAACCAGTTCATGTGTGAGTACATACATAGTTTATTGCTGTAGCCTTTGTTTTGCCTTTATTAACTTTATATCCTGAAAATACTTGAAACTGTCTCAGAATGTTATATAACATTGAAATGCCCTTTCCTGGCTTTTATCAGCTACAAAATAATGGGGTCTGTATTAAATTATCAAAAGCTTCCGTGAACGAATGGCATTTCATCGAATACGCCATTCATTGATTTCTGCTCTTGTGGGGGGCTGCGCCCCACACCCCCGCTAATTATATATACCAACTCCGAGATTGCACTACAGTGAAGAAAGGGCAAATTTCCCGATCCTCCCTATATCACAATCTCACTGTGAAACAGTTCAGTGAACGGCATGTTCAATGTAAGAGCACTGAAAATGCCATTCGCTGAACAGTCTTTTCGATAATTTAATAGGGACCCAATAATGTTGTCTATGAATAAAGTCAACTTTTCTTGATTACCATACCAATTATATACTTGAATTTCCAAGTTATTTTCTTTGCTGATGGCTCTAAATATAATGCAAATAACAAAGAGGAAAGAGGACACCCCTGCCTGGTTTCTCTGTTCATATACAAATTATCAGAGAGGAACCCTCCCACTTTAATTTTTGCCTCCGCTCACTCATATATCCTCCTAATTAACCTTATTATTGTATCAGGGAATGCAAAGACTTCCATTGCCTGCTCAGAAAATCCCAGGTTACTCTGTCGAATGCTTTATCTCTGTCAAGACCCACCAACAACAGTGGTATTTTCTTACATTCTGCTTCTCTCTGAGTCATCATTGTTATATTAATGTTGTCAAATGTTTGTCTCCCCCTCCACAAAACCACACTGATCCACATCTGTCAATTCCTGGCATCACCTTTGCCATTCATTTAAGTATTATAAGCACTATAATCATGGTTTATAATTGAAATGGGCATATATGAAGCTGAGTCTGATAGCTCTTTGCCATCTTTAGGTGTTACAGCCACCATAGCTTCCTTTCAGGATGTTGGTGCAGTCCCTCTTTTTAAATACTGTTAAACAAGCCTTCCAGATCTTTATCACTTTCTTCCCTCTTAGCTGCCAGATTTCCACAGGAATGCAATCTATTTCTGGAGACTTTTCTGCAGATTGATTATACATCACAATTTTTATTTCACCTCCTCCTATTTTAACTGTTAATTGTTGAGCCTCATCTATCTCTAACCCTGGCATACCTATGTCTTCTGTAAACATTTCCATTTGTGCTTTTTTCTTGATTTTCACATTCTTCTGCTTTATACAGATTTTTCATAAAATTTCTGAAGTATCTCTAATACCTCTAAATGATCTGTGGTTATTTTTCTTGTTATAGATTTCTTAAGTTTAGCAACATCCCTTTATACTTTCTGTTGCCTAAGTCATTGTGCTAAAAGGTTTTGTGCTCTAGAGTTATTATCAAAAACACTTGCTTAAGAGCAGTCTTTTTAAACTCATGCATATTATCCAGATACTCCCTTATTTTCTCTTTAGCATGCTGCATTTGGACGTCCTGCTGTAGTGTGAGATTCCTCTTATTCTGCAACACTTTCACCTTTGTCAGCTTTTCTAAATAACTCTTGATACTTCTAAATCATATATCCTTTCTATTTCTAAACTCCACTTTGATTTTATCTCACTCACTAGCTTTAATTTCTAAAGAAGTTTCTGTCTTCCCTATCAACTCTCAAATCATTTCCACTACCCATTCCTTAAACTCCTCTCTTTTTTAACAGGTAGGTGGGGAAGTGCCAGTGTCTCATCTGTATTTCATTACCTTGCATTTTTTATCTTAGTAGTTCTTGACACATGATCTGAAACAATTTTTGGATGTATGTTGAAGCTTTCATTTAAATGTACACATTCCTGTGAAATATAATTTCTGTCTAGTCTAGCCCAGTTGTTGTACATTGGGGAATAGTATGTAAATTTTCCCTGATTCCCTACTACTGAATTCACATCTTCCATAACAAATACTTTAACAAATTTCTTCAGAAATCTGCCCTGTTTTGTTATATTTTCCCTCCTAGGTCCCCCAGATACATTCTCAATTTTGCAAAACATGTTCCAAGTCTCCACCTGTAAGTAATATTCCATGTTGAAAGCTGATTATTTCTCCCCAAATTTTATCACGCTCCATAATAGCATTTTTAGGTGGAATATAAATACATGCCAGCCTAATCCTCTTCCCTTGCCAGTAGCCCCTTACTACCACAAATCTAATGCTACTATCCTTTTTTCCCTCATCTATCACTATTGGAGCTCTTATAGCAATTAGTTAAGTATCCCCTTTTCATTTGTCCCTGATATGTTGCTGAATATCCATACTGAAATCCATTCTTTACTAAATTAACATGCTCAGTTCTTTACAAGCATTGATACATTTTAATATAATTTAATAATCTTACCTTTTTATCTGTAACTGTGAGACCATTCACATTCCAAAATAATATATTTAGTGCAGCCATTATGATAAGGGGTTATTATTTCCACCTATTACATATGATAGCTTTATGAATGTCTACTTCTAGCTGTTGTTTTAAATGCACCCACTAATATTTCTTGGATTAATCCTTTATACAGTTGTTTCTTGTCATCTCTATTTGAGTCTGTGTCAGATTTTATAAGATGACTTGTTTTAATTAATACCCTTGAACAAAGAAAAAAAACACCACCAGAACACTCACAGGAACTGCTAACGTAAAACAAACACACAAAATTATGTACATCTTCAAAAAATAAAGTTTAACCCTTCTGATAAGAACAATTGCCCCAAATTGACAGCTGCATTCACGAGCATTAATTAACCTAAAGTTAAGATTATCCATGCTAAGATACTTATTACAGCCTGTTCTCCTCCTAAACTAATAACTGTCTTTTCTTATCTTTATTCCCTTCACCAATGTGAAAAACAACTTGCATATTTTCAGAAAACATTGACTTTAACCTTAACAGTAAGTGCAGTATGATCTTTGAATAAAACTAAATTATACACTGTTCTAGTAAACACATTAAAACATTTAGATACCAGAAAAGATGCTGTTATTCATTTCCAATAATGTCAAATGTTATTTTTACTGAACTACTAGCTCTTGTACCTTTTAATTTTACATTTCTCTCAGAGAATAATGTCCAAACCTCTCAATTTATTCCATTCACTTTTAGTCAGCTTCTCTCCTTGAAAGCATAAGAAGAAAATTTAGAGCTGTCCTCAGCTCCAAATTTCTTATCTGGCACTGTGCATTTATTTGCTTAAAGTAAAATGTTTATTACATTTTGGTCTCTCATTTTTAAAACCCATGTACATTCACAAAACTGTCATTAAATTAAGCCAAGGGCATTAATCCAGACATTCACCTGTGTTAAACTAAAAGAAGTAAGGCACACACGGAACTCAGCAAAAAGGACAACTGCTTTAATGAACAAGCACAAAAACAATCCACAGCCAGCTAAATCACAGCAGCACAGCATAGCAAATGAAACTGCAAAGCACAAGCAACAGCACAATAACGCTGTAAAGTTAATCCACATACGTTTTCGTCACAATAACTTCATCAGATACCTAACCTCTCTTCCTTTGATGAATAAATAAACTAATCTAATTCAAATGAACCAATGAGTGAACAAATTCAATTACACATACAAAATGCATTAAAACACATGAACCTTAAAGGTACATGAACCTAAAAGTTAAAACCAAAAGTATATATAATAAATAGATATAATAAGTAGATATGTATATATAGTTTGTTATATAAAATGCTTAAAACATAAACCTTAGTTAAAATTGCTTTGTTAAATATTAGTATTACCAGCACAAACCTGAAATGCTTCTAAAAATATTATTTCAAAAGCAGAAGCTAAATTGAATCCAAGATACAATGAAATAGCACCATCTTGTGGAAATTAAATTAAATGCATGTTTGCTTGTTAAAAGATAAATACATATATTATTATTAAAATAAACCATAAAATGCTTGCATATATAATATATAAATATTTAAAAATATAAATATTATAATAATAACATACTATAATTTAGCTGATCTCAATTTCAGCACAGGTTTCAAGGATAACATTTCATTTAAACCAGGGGCAGAACTTGCATCAAGAATAATTTGCCGATATAGCTCCCTATATTCCAACCGAGTCTCCCAAGGCCCTCCCCTGGGGCCTCATGGGACTACTTCTATGACAAAAAAAAATGAAATTTAGCTTTGCCATAATTATTTTGATGTTTAAACAGAGCATTATTATCTTTTCTTTTCCTTATCTCTTATAAATGGTCGTAAATTCTCTGCCTCAATTTCCTCTCGGTCTTGCCAACGTAAAAAGAGTCACAGATTTCACATGTAGCAATATAAATTACTCCTGTGGTATTACAGTTGGCAAAACCTTGAGTAGTAATATACTTGTTCCTCTTTTTCAAAAGAATAGAATCACCTTCCTTGATGTTAATGCAATATGGGCAACGCCCGCATTTTCGTGTCCCTTTTTTGTTATTGTTATTAGTGGGGTTAAGGAAGTTTGTCCCTTCCAATATATTCTTGATGTTATGTCCCTTCCTATATACACATTTAAATGGATTTTCAACGATATTATTTAAATCAGATAAACTAACGAATTTTTTCCATTCTTTACTAAGAATACTTCTCACCAGATTACTCTCCCCGTCAAAAGTGGTAAACATGGCAGAATGAAAACCTTTTTTTAAAGTTGTGGCAATAGCAGTGTTTGCCTCAATATTTTGTACTTCCAATGTACGTAGGGGTACACCCAAAATTGGAGCAAATCTTCCTGTTCTTCCTTCCTTAACCTCTACAATAACTGACGTTAGGAGATCTATTGGGTACCCCCTTGCTCCAAACATACGCTTAATAAATTCACATTCAGTATTAAAATCCTGATCATCTGACGTCATCCTACTGGCTCTCACCACTTGACCTTTAACTATTGCTCTTTTTTGAAAATGTGGGTGAGAGCTTGTATAATGCAAGTAAGCATTAGAAAACGTATCTTTTCTTTTCATTTTTGATTTAATACCTTCCCCCATTCTCTGTATATTTACATCTAAAAACACAATTCAACTTCATCTACTTTATAGGTGAATTTTAAAAAATTAGTTGTATTTGAAATATAATAAAAAAATTCCATGAATTTTTCCAGGGTATTGTTCCAAAAAAGACAAACATCATCCAGTAAGCGCCCATAGTAGTTCCAGTATTGTTTAAAATTAGAATCGTGAACAAATTTTTCTTCCCAAAACAATAAAATGATGTTGGCTTATGTAGGTGCACAATGGTCACCCATAGCTACGCCTTTAGATTGTCTAAAATATTCCCCTTGGAAGAATATAAAATTATTGTTTAAAATCAATTCCATTAAAACAAGGCATGTACGAAATACCTTAAAAGAAATATTATTCTTGCTTCCCAAAAACTCTTCAAACCAAACTAAACCTCGTGAGGAATACACGTAAAAAGGTCCACAACATCCAAAGTGATAAAACTAGAGGTGTCAACCTGATTAGAATTGTTAATATTCCTTAAAAAATCCCAAGAATCCTTTAACACATTAGGATGTTCCATCACCAAGTTCTTGAGATGTACATCTACATATTTTGCCAGTGGAGCAGTAATAGAACCCTCCGCAGATATAATAGGTCTGAGAGGAGGGTCATCCGGATTTTTGTGGACCTTTGGTATACCAAAAATACAAGGCACTTTGGGTTGTTCAACATGCAAATAATTATATGTTTCCAGATCAATAAGCCCCTCTAAAACTAAATCATTCAAACAGAGGGAAAGTTTTTTATAAGCAATATGAATTTCATTCATAGACACTCTCTCATAGGTATTGGTCATTTAACAAATCAAACATTTTTGCCTCATAATTAATATGATCCATAAAAACCATCCCACCTCCCTTATCAGGCTTCATGATTCTAAGATTTTTATTCTCTCTACATAAACTGAGTGTATGCATTTCTTCTGTAGAAAGGTTTGGACTAACCTTGTTTTATTTAAGTTTATCTCTTAGCTCCTTTTCAACCAAAACCTCAAAATTCCTAAATTTAAAAAAAAAAGGTTTTCATTCTGCCATGTTTACTACTTTTGACGGGGAGAGTATTCTGGTGAGAAGTATTCTTAGTAAAGAATGGAAAAAATTTGCTAGTTTGTCTGATTTAAATCATATCTTTGAAAATCCATTTAAATGTGTATATAGGAAGGGGCGTAACATCAAGATTATATTGGAAGGGACAAACTTCCTTAACCCCACTAATAACAATAACAAAAAAGGGACACGAAAATGCGGGCGTTGCCCATATTGCATTAACATCAAGGAAGGTGATTCTATTCTTTTGAAAAAGAGGAACAAGTATTTATATTTTTAAATATTTATATATTGTATATGCAAGCATTTTATGGTTTATTTTAATAATAATATATGTATTTATCTTTTAACAAGATGAACATGCATTTAATTTAATTTCCACAAGATGGTGCTATTTCATTGTATCTTGGATTCAATTTAGCTTCTGCTTTTGAAATAATATTTTTAGAAGCATTTCAGGTTTGTGCTGGTAATACTAATATTTAACAAAGCAATTTTAACTAAGGTTTATGTTTGAAGCATTTTATATAACAAAATATATATACATATCTACGTATTATATCTATTTATTATATATACTTTTGGTTTTAACTTTTAGATTCATTCACCTTTAAGGTTCATGTGTTTTAATGCATTTTGCATGTGTAATTGAATTTGTTCACTCATTGGTTCATTTGAATTAGATTAGTTTATTTATTCATCAAAGGAAGAGAGATTAGGTATCTGATGAAGGTATTGTGATGAAAACGTATGTGGATTAACTTTACAGCATTATTGTGCTGTTGCTTGTGCTTTGCAATTTCGTTTGCTGTGCTGTGCTGCTGTGATTTAGCTCGCTGTGGATTGTTTTTGTGCTTGTTCATTAAAGCAGTTGTCCTTTTTGCTGAGCTCTGTGTGTGCCTTACTTCAGGTTTACCAGTTTTTATCTTGGGCACTCAGACCACTGGTTTGCTTTATTAAACTAAAAGAAAACATTTCATTTCAACATATGTTATAATCTGCACTTTTGCACCCCACGATCCCAAGATTGCAACCACCTATTTACTTAAACATGCTTTTGTACAGCTTTTCTTCTCTTTTTATATTGTAATGCCTATATTTCTTAAAACTAAAAAAAAGAAAAAACACCTGTTTATTTTACTTTAGTATCTATCACATACAACAATCACTGAAAATACATTACTATTTAACATACAATTTATATCATAAAATATTTTATGAAAATACTTTTAAAAACAAAAATTGTTTTATTTACAGCTTCTTTTTCCCTTTTTCTCCTTTTAGAGACCTTCCAAATGTTAATGATATGAAGTCCTGCGTATGCTTGTCAGTCTCCCAACAGGTTTAACAAAGTCAATAAAAATCCATTCTTTCTCAGCCACTTTTTGTTGTAAAGCCATATTTTACAAATGTGATTGATGTTTTATAGTCTTACATTCATTTGCTAATTTCAGTGTGTTGCGGGTCTTCTTCCTTTTCATCTCCATCTTTAACCCCCAGACTGGTTCAAGTCCAAGGCACAAATTTTTTAGTGAACTCCTGTGCTTCTTTTCTGTCTCTCAAGCATTTTCCTTTGCAACATTGGAAAAGGTTTCACTGGCATTGTCTATCTAGAATGAAAAGCAGAACCTCTTCTGTTTGATAATTCTCCCTTGTTGGACAAACTTTTGTATTTCCCCTATAGGCTGTTCTGCATAAGGAAAAAAACCTCCAGGAAAAAAATATTCTGAAGACAGCTGGATGTAGCAGTTTGAATCTTATACCTGACCCTCAGTATTCCTTGATTGCTGGGATAAATTTGCTTCTCTTTTGCCTGGTATACAGTGGGTCTATATTATATTAGCGAAAATCCTTTTAACTGAATGCAAAAACACCAACACGTATTGCGCGAACCACGAATATGCCAAACGCACTAAACCGTGAAATTCAAAAAGTCGAATTCCCATAGTCGGCCAACTCTACCTCCTACTACATACTGCCTACCCAAACAAAATAAATAAACCACATACATACACTAACCAAAACTCTACTTCTAACCCTAAAGTAAAGCACCAAAACCCTACTTCTAACCCTACACTAAACCTTACATACATTCCTATCTCTGCACTTACCTTAACCCACACCCTAACCCTAAGGTCAGTAACTATCGCACACTTACCTTACGGAGCTATACCGCAGACGGGACAACCATGACACTTCGACTTTTTGAATTTTGCGGTTTTGGACAGTCGGCGTTTCCGTGGTTCGCCCAATACGTGTCGCCCTTTTTCTATTCGCGTAAAAGGACTTTCGACCATCTAAATGGAACCCTATACAGTGACTAAGCATTTTCCACAAACACTTGACTGTCTTTAGTTTTTAATATTTTGCCCTTCTGGCACAGTTTTGTCAGGATCAAGTCTTTCTACTGGTATGATTGCATCGTTACTAATACAGGTCATGGCTACTTTCTCACAGCAAGGTTTGGAGCAAACTCATGATGTACCCTTTCAGTTAACAAATCCTGCAGTGGCATATCAGTCCAGTTACCTGCTTTTGCTTTCATAAAATTAATACAGTCTGTTCCTTCCAGTTTTTCTGGTACAGCAATCTCAGGTTTTCTTTGTGTGCTCTGGCCTCTAACTCTACATTTTTTTTGAAACAGCTCTTCTTGAGCAGTCTCATATTTACCCACCCTTTTCTTCATTTCATCCTCTGATTTTTGCAGTTTTATCAGTTTGTGAGAATAGCTATTTAAATCTTCTTCCATTTTTTTTCAGCCTTTCATTCATTTTGGTATTTAATTTATTTTAATCTACTTTGAACACATTTGGCTTATTTTTTTCCTCTAAATTACTGGAAGTCATCTCTTGTACCAAAGCTGGAGATTGGGCTGCTTTTGCTTAATAGCTGTGGGATTCATCCCAATCAGTGTTTTCTCTTCACCTTGTCTAGTTGATTTTCTTTCAGGCTCTCTAAATGCCTTCTTTGCTGGCATCTAGGCAGTATACTTAGTAGCCAGTAACTGAATTTTACTAAAACAGGCAGAACTGCTAGCCCTTATCTATCACTTTCTTTTTCCACACTGGTAGAGCTGAAATTTTGATATTGATCAGTGTGCAACTACTGGGATATGGCTATAGCAGTAGAGAAAGGTCTTCTGACATTTTCTAGCTGTCAAGCAAGTGATTAATCATTCCCTGATCTTGACCACAAGTTTTGGAGGTGTTCTTCAGTTACTCCATATGGGAAAAAAAACAATATCTGGATGTCTTCTGTACTTAAGTCAAACCTGCCCTGTACCAAATCATTTACTTGGTTAGGATATTCCTCAGTCCCAAAGCACTTACAACCAGATGATTTGTTTTGGGTGTGATAGCTACAAGTAGTAACCAGAGCCTGTATAGCTTCAGCTTGGAAAACACCATCTAGCCTAACTAGTAAGGAGACTGAGACATGGATATACAAGCAAGGTGTACTCTTCACTATGATGACTACCTCTCCTAACATGCTAACAGCCTCAGAATCCCACCGTAGGAGGTTGCAGCATGCTGAACCAAAATGGAGATGGCTCCTGGAGTTGCTTGCTACTTGAGAATTTTAAGGGAGAGCTTACATATCTCACACCACTGTTTTGGATATCTGCATTCAAAGCCTAACCCAATTAACGCTACAAACCCCAGAACTGAATTTTATTCATCTGACTCAAGTCAATCAAGGTAGTAACTATATAGTACGTCATAGTGTATGTTGCACTTCATTTTTATATTTAGTAACTGTTACTATATCTTATAAGGTCACACTTTTAATCACCCAGAAGAATTAACTGTATATACATAGTTTGAATTTGCTGCGTCTCTGTTTCTTGGCTTGCATACTGTTTGGAAATTATTTTTCTTGTTAAAATTTTCAATAAAATAAAAATGATGCACTTGCACTATATTTATGTAAACATGTATCTTGTATTGAAGGTACCTAGAGATTCAGATTTGTGGATATCTGCAGGCAGGGAGACTGTTGCATAAACTGGTGATGGCATAGCTGTGGACCCATCAAGTCTTGGTTGGGTTATCTATTTTCTGTTTATTTAGTATTTAAAGTAGGTGAGCTGGGCCTCATAGGTTTATTTGTTAGCCACAATCTTCTTCCAAGAAGAGCAGAAAAAAAGCATACAGATAATGAACATAAATACATTAGGAAAAATATTATTTCATTGAAGCAAAACAAACAATGTTCTGTTGTCCTATCTCGCTTTCATTCTTACATATGGTTTCGGAGCCGATCCTCGTCTCTGACTCGGCCTATTACAAAGTTCAAAGCCTTCTAGTTGGCTTGTGACTAGGCAGGTATCCCACAGTGCACCAGGACAATCCCCAGATCTCGTTTGCTGTGTCTACAAGTTCAGATGTGCTTCTTGCTTGGCCATGGCTAAGTTTAAAACCTTTTCAATTATTTACTATATTACTGTTTAACTCTGGCAATTTATATGGTTCTAGATAGAGTTTAGTAGTGTTAGAGTAGTTTTCAGACTTGTTGAAGTTTTTTTTTACTTTAAATTACTTAATTGTTGAGAACTGGTTGGCCATTGGCCCTTATTGTTCTCGTTTGGTATCTGTTGTGCTAATCCTTTTCTAATTAACATGTGCATTTGTGCTTATTTTGCTATATATTGTGTGCAGTGTTTCTTAATATTAAAGAGTTAGGAATTTAGATAGTTAGTTACTTAGATATTTAGTGATTCAGCTTGTGTGCAGGGTCTTTTGATAGTTCCGACCCTTTTGTTTCTACAACTTAGCGTTTTGAGTGTAGATTTATCTTTGAGACAGTTGGACATTTAGATATTTCAGTTTTGTCTGTGCAGTCTAGTTGATAGTTTCTGACCTTCTAAGTCTTATCCTTTCTACCTAGATCCATTTAAGATAGAGGACCTAGTTCTCTGTCCTTTCTCTTTCTTCCCAGGGCTAGGCCGTTTGAGTTAGAGGACCTAGTCCTCGTGGTGTGTGTATGTGTGCTAGTGTGGTAAGGGCTAGGCCCGTTTAAGTTAGAGGACCTAGTCCTCGTTGTGCTTATGTGTTTCTGCTTCTCCAGTTATCATGTCTAAAGAAGCAAAGACCATAAACCTTTGGGTTTTAAAAAATGTGTAAAGTGCTCCCAGAAGATGTCAATTATGGATGGCCATAGTAATTGTGTTTATTGTCTTGGAGCCATTCATTTGCAGGAAACTTGTTTGTTTTGCCATTCCTTCAGCTCCAGAGTTCTCCAGGAGCAGAAGAACAAGCTAATTTTGAAAGGTCTCCTCAAGCCTTCCTTCGAGGAAGACTTGGCCAGTTCTTTTTCCTCAAAATCTCATTCCTCCAAAAAAGAGAAGATTAGGATTACCAAGAGGCATTCCCCAGTGCTGTCCGGTGCTTTGGAGCCACCTCCTAAACTTTATGAGCCAGATAAGACTTCTACCTCCTCGGCCCCACTGGCCTTGGAGCCGATCGAGGTTGTTGATACTGGGACTTCAGTTTCGGCCCCAAGCATTTTGGAGCCGACTACTGAGAGACTACATTGGAACGTTCCAGAGATCTCTTGCTGGTCTCCCCAACCTTAAGGTCCTTAATCTTGCAGAGGTCTAGATCACCCATACTGTCTTCCAGATCTTCCAGGAGCCTGTCAGAGGAAGATGTGGAGAGAGTGGTGCTTAGACTCCTAAAGTCGTCTGCCTTGCCAAAAATGTTGTTGGCTCCGACCCAGTCAGTTCCGGCGCCACCTGAGTCCATTTCTCCTGTTGTGGTTCCTCCTTCGAGTTGTGTCAGGCTTTCGGACCTGGAGTATTTGGTACCACTTGTTGTGGAACCCTCAGTTCCAGTTCCCCTCGAGGGTGTCTCAGAGCTGAGTTCTGCTCTGACACCTTTGGTGCCATCCGTGGTGTCTAGGAGCTGAAGTTCACCAGTCGGCCCCGACAGGGGCACTTGGAGCCAAACCTCTTTGGTTCCGAGTCTCCCTCTCAGTGCATCGGCTAGGGTGAGCTTGGACCCTACATCCATATCGGAGCCGATGGCTCTGGAGCCAATGACTTCCTCTGTCACTTTGTAGCCAAGGAGGTCTTCGGAGCCAGAGAGGTCTGCCTTTGAGATGATGAGGAGTGTGCTGTCTCGCTCATCAGCTCCACTCAAGGGTACCAACACTCTTCCCCCCGGGCACCGACCTCTGTCTCAGCACCTACTCTCTCTCTCGACAGCAGAGACCTGCAACCTCAGGAGCCCCCTGTTGTTGGCCCCCAGTCTTCTGAGACCTCCCCGGAATATGCTTCTGAGGAGCCCCCGCAGAACAGGACATGCAGGAGGTAGCATGTAGACTCCCAGGATGAGTCCATTACCTCTGACACAGACCTCAAGGAGTCAGAAGGGTACCCCCACTCAAGGGTACTGACACTCTTCCCCCTGGGCACCGACCTCTGTCTCAGCACCTACTCTCTCTCTCGACAGCAGAGACCTGCAACCTCAGGAGCCCCCTGTTGGTGGCCCCCAGTCTTCTGAGACCTCCCCGGAATATGCTTCTGAGGAGCCCCCTCAGAACAGGACATGCAGGAGGAAGCATGTAGACTCCCAGGATGAGTCCATTACCTCTGACACAGACCTTGAGGAGTCAGAAGGGTCCCCCAAGTTGTCTTCTGATGATGTCTCCTTTGTACACATCTTGGAGATCCTTAAGCAGCGGGGCAGCTGGCCCACTGTTACCCCTTCTGATGAGGAGTCAGTGTACCTGAAGGCTTTCGAGTCTCAACCTTCAGCCTCTTGGGTGTCTCCACCTTTTGATGAACTTTTAGATCTTGTTAGTCGTAAGGTGTGGGAGACTCCTGATGCCATGGATCCAGTTCCCAGGAGACCCAATAAATTTCTATCTGTTCCCAAAGAGAAGGAATTCTTATCCAAGGATGTGCCTGTAGATGCCATGGTGGTGGCGGCCAATAAAAAGGAACTAGCGGAGACTTCTTCATCTGTCCATCCGCTGAACAAGGAATCTCGAATGATGGACAGAGGCGGGAAGCATATCTTTTTTTTAGCAGCATTCACACTCAGATTGCTGAACTATCTAACACATTTTATGAGGCTTCAGAGATCTCCTTAAGAAATTGGGAGATACTGTACAAGGTACATCTACTGAAGGAGTCCCTGATAAGGTGTCTGCTCAGTTGTCCACTTTAAATTCCATTGTTAACTCCACCATGAGGCTGATTTCTTATGCAGCCGATGGAGCGAGCAGGGCAGCAGACTCAGGAGTTTTCCTTAGGAGACACAATTCTGGATGCGCTTGTGTGTAATTTTACGGAGCCGTTCAAGTCTACCTTTATCAATGCTCCCTTTGACAGTTCTTTGTTGTTTGGACCTAAGGTAAAAGACACACTCACTAGGTACGAGCAAGAAGGGAAAATGCTGTCTGCTGTGGGAGTACGTTTTACTGTTCCCTCTAGACCATATCCCAAGGATCAGAGAGGTGGTAAGATGTTGTTCGAGAAGTCCCAGTGACTTTTCCCGGATACACAGGATGACTTCTCCTTCAGAGGCAGAGGAGGAGGAACAAATAGTAGACGTCGCCCTAGAGGCAGGGGCAGCCCACAAAACCAGGGAGGCCGTGATTCATTTTGAGGCCGTCCCTATCAGACCTCCTGATATGGAGCCTGGCTGTGCTTCTTTTGAGCCCATCTAGGGTCACATTTTTTTGTATCCAGAAGCCTAGCTAAGCATCAACCTAGACAAATGGGTACAAAGAATTATCAAATAATACACCAGTCGCTGTGAATATAAGTCCAATAAAACCACCAACGCTGAGCAGAAAAGAATTATCACCAGAGGTTACTCCATACCCCTTTCTCTTCCACCTCATGTTCCCAAGAAGATCCCAAATGTTCCACCCAATCACAGGGATCAAGCAACTGTAGAGGTGAAAAAGATGCTCGCAAACAGAGTCACCCAAACCGTCCCCACAGATCAGGTAGGATTCGGAACTTACTCCAGATTATTTTTAGTGCCAAAACGTACAGGGGACTGAAGGCCCATCTTGGACCTCAGCAAACTAAATGAATCCGTAAAAAAGGACAAGTTCTGGATGGGTGACACTGCAGTCTATACTCCCTCTGTTTGGGAAAGACACTTGGATGTGCTCAATAGACCTCCAAGATGCGTACTTCCATATAAAAATGGACAGAGCATCGAGGAGCCACTTACACTTCCGGCTGGGAGCCAGTTACTACCAGTTTCATGCTTTGCCCTTTGGTCTCACCACAGCCCCCAGGGTGTTCACCAAATGCATGGCAGTAGTGACAGCTCACCTGAGACGTCTAGGATTCCAAGTGTTTCCGTACCTGAACAACTGGCTCCTGACCACCTCCACCAGGCATCTACTCCTTCAAACCAGAGATTCCACTATCCAACTTTGTGCCCAGCTGGGGATTACTATAAATTGGGAAAAGTCTGCCTTATCACCCTCTCCATTTGTGACTTTTATAGGTTCAGAAATAGACACAGTCGCCATGTTAGTTTATCTTCCTGCAGAAAGAGCACAGAACCTCATACAACAAGTTCTCTGTCTACTTCCTCTGCAAAAAATCAAGGCAAAGACAGTGCTGAAACTCTTAGGGACCATGACCTCCACCATAATGCTAGTCCCTCTTGCCAGACTACATATGCAAATTCTTCAATGGCTCCTATCATCCCAGTGGTCTTTTCAACAGCTGCCTCCATCTCACCACATCATCTTAACAGAGTCTTGCAAAAAGGACCTCCGTTGGTGGACCCAACCCGACCAACTAATGACAGGCTCTACATTCCTTCCTCGCCCAACCCATTGTTACTATGACCACGGATGCCTCACAGATAGGGTGGGGATGGGGCATTATCTAGGCAGGACTGTCCAAGGCACATGGCAAGATCATGAGGCTCACCTGCATATCAGTGTCCTAGAGATGAGGGCGGTGCTGCTAGCATTGCAAGCACTTCACAAACTTCTTCCTCTTGGGATGATAGCAATCCAATCAGACAATATGTCTGTGGTATGGTATCTCAACAAGCAAGATGGAACCAGATCTTACCCCCTTTGTCAGGAGGCAATTCATGCTTGTAAGTGGGCGATATCTTCCCAGTGCTTTCTAGTGGCAATGCACATCCCAGGGACAACCAATGTGATAGCCGACAAACTCAGCCAGGCAATCCTGATGCCTCACGAGTAGTCTCTGAAGCAGGAGATAGCAGAACAGATTTTCTGCAAATGGGGACAGGCTTGCTGTGATCTTTTCGCCAGTCCAATCAACTTCAAATGCAGCAGCTACTTTTCCCTTATCCCCGGGGGAGTCACCCAGAGATGCACTTGTTCACGATTGGCCTCTGGGTCTCCTGTATGCTTTCCCTCCCTTTCCTCTCATATCCAAGGTGATTCAGAAAGCAAAGCCGTTGGGAAGCAAATTCATTCTCATCACTCCTTACTGGCCTCGTCAGATTTGGTTCCCCTTTCTCGGGCCTCATCTACTAGACGATCCATGGACTGTGGACCCAGTTCTGGACCTCTTGACGCACATGTCAGGCTCTCTTCACCCCAGCCTTCACACCCTCAACTTGACAGCATGGCTGCTCTAATTCCATATCTAGTCAGGCGTCATGATTATTCACCTGCTGTGACCCATATTCTCACCTCTTCACATAAACCTTTCACTAGAAAGTTATACACTAGCAAATGGAGAAGGTTTTCCATCTGGGCCGAAGAAAGGAATGTTGACCCTTACACCACATCCCTCCCAGTGGTTTTAGAATTTTTTGTCTGAACCTTTCCATCAAGGATCTGCTGCTGCCACAATTAGGGTTCAGTTGGCAGCGATTTCTAATTTTCATTTGGGTCAACATGAGTCTAACCTTATGTCACACAGATTATGTAAAACCTTCCTTAAAGGTGCTACTTTGCTGAGACCCCCCTTTCAGGAACCGGTAGCTTCCTGAGATCTAAACTTTGTCTTGTCTAAGATAACTTCTCCGCCCTTTGAACCTGCTCATTCGTGTCCACTGAAGTTTCTGTCTTGGAAGACTTTGTTTCTAGTAGCCATCACTTCTGCTAGACGAGTATCATAGTTACAAGTAGTGTCTATCAAGCCCCCTTATTTGATTTTCCACAAAGACAGAGTTTCTCTTCGCACAAATCCATCCTTTATCCCTAAAGTTTGCTCTCATAATAACTTGAACCAAACTATAGAGCTGCCGGTGGTTTTCCCTAACCATTCCAATGCAGTAGAATACAAATTTCATCAGTTGGATGTTCACAGACAATTACGGTTCTATCTTCACAGGAGTAAGGAACTTAGGAAATCAGACCAATTGTTCATATAATTCTCCGATTCCAGACTAGGTCTTCCAGTCTCCAAAGTAACCCTTTCAAATTGGATTTCGAGCTGTATTTCTTTCATTTATTCTTCTAATGGAAAGACTTTACTGTTCAAGATTAAGGCTTATTCTACACAATCCCAGTCTACGTCTGCTGCCTTCCAAGCCAGAGTTCCAACTGACAATACTTGTGCAGCAGCAACCTGGGCTACCCCTCATACCTTTATTACTCATTACAAATTGGACCTGACCTCTAGGGGTAGAGCCTCTTTCGTTCCACGGTACTCAGGAGTATTTTTCCGTGAGCCGCCCAAGAATAAGGTGCTAGGGACGCTGTCCCATATGTAAGAATAAAGACAAGCTAGGACTACAGAACATAAAGAAGTTATGTACTCACCATAATGTTCCATGTTTGTAGTCCATCTCGCCCTTCATTTTTACAAACCCACCCACCTACCCCCATCCTGGAAAGATCTGGAGACAGGATAATTTTTCCATAATAAGGTGGAGACCTTTTCTTTATTGTTGTTTTTTCTGGATAGCCATAATTCTGTCTTTCTATAGTTTAGCAGCAAACAAGATCTGGGGATTGTACTGGTGCACTATGGGATACCTACCTAGCCACGAGCCAACTAGAAGACTTTGAGCTTTGTAATAGGCCGTCCGAGCCAAGGATCGGCTCCAAACCCATATGTAAGAATGAGGGGTGAGATGGACTACAAACATGGAATGTTATGGTGAGTACATAACTTCATTTTTTACACAGCTGAAAAGATGCTAGAGTGAGAAATGGGAAAAGACATGCAGTAGCCGATAGTGTTTATATTAATTACACTAACCTATGGTAAACTTTTGAGTGTAGTCTGGTAACAAGAGCACATGAGGAAAAATGTCTATGTTTACTGACTTTGAGTAAACATGTGTCTGAAGTGCTAGTGATCCAGAATCATAATATTCATGTGGGAATAATGTGTTGGGTTTGACTTTTCTGCAGTGTCACTACATCTGTCATAAGTCCAACTTAACCTCACCACTGGATTTTCAAAGTCTGGTTGTAACCCTGACAGCCAGGGTTTTCTTTCTCAGGCTACAGGCAAGGTGAGTGGAGATGGAAATGCAAATCAGAGCCCAGCCATTTTAACTCAGGGCGGATGCTCTACCTCCTTGGTTGCTGGAATGCACCTTGTAAGCCACTACATGTCAAGAGGCATGGTGTAGGAGCATCTCCATCCCCCTTCTTGATGAAAGTGCTACTAAGGCCTACTGGTCTCCCCAGAACTGCAAAGAATGGCTAGTCCCCAGCAGCATAACACCCCCAACCATCCCCCAAAGAAAACAAGTGGGCAAAGCCCCACCAGTCCTGTTTTCTCTTCTGCCATCACTTGGAGACACCAGAGATGCAAGTTTTATTTTATTTATATATTTATTTACTTATTTATGGATCTGTTGACTGGGGTAGTGCACTGATCCATTAAGGACCATTTTCAAGGTCAGTTTGGGATAAAATGACAGCAAAAGATGAACACATAATTGTACAGGAAATAAGAGAAAAGAATAAATAAGTGATTCTACAAGCAATCTAGTAATTTCTAACTTTCTGCAGTGTATAAAACAATATGTACAAATGTATACAAACCTCCATTTATAGCAAATATATCAAAGTTATGTACTTACCATAACACTAGATCCGTGTTGTCTTCTTCCATTCATTTGAGCCTTTGGTTCTTTGGATCCAATCAGATCCAAAAGACAACAACCTTCAAATCATCAAACTACGACTCTCCATATCCTCTTCCATAATTCCCTGCTGCCGTAAAGCTGCTTGGATTGAGTTCATCCTCTATCGTAGAAAATAACTTTCTAGACAACCAGGAAATAAAAAAGAAGTACTAGGATGCTAACAATGGTAGCAGGGAGAGGTTCATAAACAAGGCCCTAGGTTTATCCACTAGCTCCACCTATATCCTAGACAAGATACCTAGACATGAAAGGGGGGAAGGAGAGGGATGATTAAGATAGACAGAAGAAGACAACACTGATCTAACATTATGGTAAGTACATAGCTTTCTTATCCGATGTTGTGTTTTCTGTCTACCTCATCCTTTCGGACAGAGTTCCCAGCCATTCATCTGGATAGTTTTAGGAGACAGTTTTTGTGCAGAATAGTGGAATAGATGATAGCTATGGAAAGAGAATGAATATCCTGTTTATAGTTGGAAACAAATATGTGAAAAAGGGCCCATGTGGCTGCTGCACAAATATTGTCCATAGAGCTCCATGCAAGAAGGCAACAGAAGTATATACTGCTCTGTTAGAATGACCTATAGGTCTGAAAGGTAAGGATGTACTTTTTGAGGTGTAAACAAAAGGTATGCAGATAGAGAACCATCTGGACAACATACTTTTTGACACTGGTCAACCTAATTTGTTCTTAGGAAAAAGAAATGAAAAGTTGATTAGAAAGCCGAAATTGTTGTGTTCAAGTAAAATGTTAATTGACAATGAACATCGATTCAGTGTAACAAGTATTCTTCTTTGTTACTGAAATTGAGAAAGAAAACTGGAAGTTCAACAGATTAGACACCACTTTGCGAAGAAAAAAAGGATTATTTCTCAATGATACTCTGTCCTTATGAAAAATAAGGTAAGGAGGAGAACAGGGGAATGCCTTGTAATTCAGATAATAATCTTGCCAAAGTAATGGCTACCAGAAAAAGTATTTCAAGAAAAAACTTGCTGTAGCTGCTGACTGAAAGGGAGGTTTTACAAGGGACTGAAGGAGAAATGGAAAATTCCTTGGAGGGGGATCTCTAATGGGAAGTCTGAGAAGGAGTGTACCTTTTATAAAGGCTTTAGAAAGTTTCAGTGATGCAAAAACAGTGTGATTGTGGCCCACATGAAAATGAGGGATAACTGCCAACTGAACATTAATGGTAGAGTAACTAAGTCCTGTTTGAAAGAGTCTGGCTAGGAAATCAAGAACAGATTGGCTGGGGGGAAGAAAAGGGATATATACCTTTAAAGGAAGCACAAACTGAAAAATATTTCCATTTGCTGGAAATTCTTGTAGAAGGTTTCAAAGGGGAGGACAAAATGTGAAGAATTCATTTAGGCAGCTTGGGATCTTTGGCCTTCACTGGAATTGCAGAAACCATTCAGTCAGCTTTAGAGATTCCAGATTCTTGTGAGACTGGTCCAAAGGATGGAAAATCAGATAGGAGAGAATGTCCAGTATCGAAAGTGGGCAAATAAGTCACAGGAAGGTAAACTAAACTTGTCTTAGCCAGAAGGGAGATATGAGGATCACTATGACCCTGTGATATGCTGCTTTCTGAAGAAATGTTATCAAGGTCATAGAGGGATAAGCATAAAGGTGGCCCAGCAGCCAAATATGTAGAAGAGCATCCCTCAGCGAATGCCCCTCCAGAGGAATCAGGGTGATGAAGTTGCTGAACTTGGTGTCGCAGGGAGTCACAAAAAGATCTCAGCTGGATTGAGAGACCAAGTTTGAGGCATCAGGATGTTCCTGCTCAAGATATTCTCTAGTATTTGTGAATTTGCGATTTCCCGAGGATGTGCCATGCCATCAGAAAACATGAGGAATTTGTCCAAAACTACATCCTCATGGCCTCTCGACACAGCAAGTAAGTGTGAGTTTCCCCTTGTCTGTTCTAATACAGAAGTATTGTTAAGTTGAATCATGATAGCCTTAGGGAGGAAGTTCTGAAAGGTCTTCAGTGAAAGGAAAACTGCCCTCATCTCCAAGATTTTGATGAGTAGATGACCCTCTGATGGAGGCCAGGTACCTCAGATCATCCTTCCCTGAAATTCACCCCCTCCCCCATTCTAGTAGAGAGGCATCTGTGGTTACAGTGGCCTTGTGAAGGGGTAGTAAGAGGAATGACCTGGTGAAAGTAGGGGTGAGGAGATTCACCAGTGAATGTGATTTCATGTTATGTTGGTGAGATGAATGGGAAATGACACAGGATATGTGTCTGTACATAGACCTCTGGCAAGATAGTATCTCACCATTGTCTTATAAGCTCCAAAAGATCACCAAAGAAGTCTGGAGAGGACAAAGAAGTAGTACAGGAGCCCCCTCCCCCCAGAGTGGTTGTTCAAGATTCAATGATGCAGGCTATTTTGAGACAAACTCATAAGAAGCCCAGACTGGTAATAAAGTGGCAGATGGATCTGTCCAAGGGGGGAGGGGCTGAGTTACCATTCTCTGAGTGAAATAAAATATGTTCTATTATGTTGAATGATGATCTCCACTATACCCCCCTACCCCACCATTACAATACAACACATATCCACCTACACATTCAGCTGCTCTGACCTCCCACATAGTCACCCTCCTATCTGATTTAATCCCTGCTCTACCACATACCCACAAACTCAAAACTATCACCTCCCCCTCCAACATCTCACAACACACACTAACCACACGCTGTTAGTCCCACTCTAACAACCTCAACACACTAATAAAGCACATAATGTTACATTCACTAAAACACACATCATTACATCCACTAAAACAAACACTATTTACTACCTTATCTCTCCACATAGCCAACCTATTCACACTAGCCCTTCTTTATCATTTAACTAAATTTTACACCCCCATCTACTATGACCACCCCACCAACTCCATCACCAACTCTCCACTGCCCATAACCCACCACTACAACCCCCAAATTTCACCCAACCTCTACAACAACACAGAAATGGACTACCTCCCACTTATATACCATCAAACCAGACACAAAAATGAACCACTATTTAGAAACCACAAACAGCTAAGCAAAGCAAACTTATAACAACTTTATTTCATATATTGTTAAAACTAAAACTCACTGGTGACATCCACCCCAACCCTGGCCCCAAGACTACCAATAAGCAAACTACCACTTACACCTCAATCAACTCCACCATACCCCTTCAACCCAAACAACACACCATGCTGTTCCTTAATATAAATTTAAGAAGTATACTAAACAAAATCCACGACTTCCATGCACTAATTGACTTACATTCCCCTGACATAACCATTGTGGCTAAAACTTGGCTTAAGCCACGTGTTAAAAACAATGAAATACTTCCCCCAGGGTTCAACATATATACTGATCGTCAAAATAAATGTGGAGGAGGTGTAGCAATAATGTTTAAACAAAATCTAGCCCTAGAAGTTATCAACACCAGACTTCCTACATCTAACAATGCAGAATTACTCATCACTAAACTGAATATCAATAACAACAAAACACTTATTATAGTGGCTATCTATATCCCTCCAGGAGATAACACTAGCACAGTTGAAGACATACTTCACTGGCTATCCACAACCTTCCACCAAGAAACCATAATTATGGTGCCCTCAATACTGACTGGTCCACCAATAATTCCAATAATCCATCTAATTTCATAAATCTATATGGTTTCTCCCAGCTCATATAAAACCCCACAAGCATAGACAAAACCTCCAACAGACAATCCATCCTGGATTGGACTCTCACAAATAAAAATAACACACCCTTCTAGCAGGATGCCTCCCCAGAAACATAAGTGACCACCTACCCACATACCTAATCAGAAACAATCTTAGTCCACCTAGACAAGTATTCTGTAGGCTAATCCGCAACAAAAAAAAATTTAATAGCCATATTTTCATCTCCCTCTTCCAACAAATTAACTGGTTCCCCCTCAAAACACTACCACTAGATGACGCTGATCAACACTTTAACACCACCTTCCTCAACATCCTAAACAGCCTGGCCCCTTGTGGAATAGCTAGAATAAAACATCACCAAACACTCTGACTTAGAAACAACACCAAAGACCTACTAAAAAAAGGGACAAGGCATGGGAACACTGGCTAACTAACAAAAGCAATGACAACCTTGTACTTTTCAAACAAATAGGAATAAAGCCAAATCCCAGATAAAAGCTGACAAAAAAGCTTACTGCATCACTCCACAGCAAAGAAACAAAAACAACCCCAAAAAATTCTGGGCCACTATACACAAACTCCTGCAACCTGGTAGCACGTCCACCCCCAATGCTACCGCACCCCCATCAAATGATAAAATTGCAACACAATTCAATTCCTTTTTCATAAACACAATTCACTCACTTATTGACTATGACCAAAACATCAGTACTACAATCCCCATAGCCAACAATGAGGGTGTAAACTCCTTCTCCTTTAACCCCGTCCCAACCCATACCATAAAAAAACTACTCAATAAGCTCAAGCCTACCAGCCTAGCTGCTGACAACTTCCCATCAGAATTCCTCAAGCCTGCCTCCGAAGTTGTAGCCTACCCCATTTCTGTCCTCATCAACTACTCTGGCTCTGAGAACCATGTTCCACTAATCTGGAAAGTCTCCTATATCACCCCACTGCATAAAGGTGGCAACTCTACCGAGCTTACTAATTACAGGCCCATTGCCCTTCTTTCACCTCTCTCCAAAATACTAGAAAAATGTATTCACTCTCAGCTTCTAAACTACCTTCTCTCCAGTAACCTTCTGTCAAACACACAACATGGTTTTTGTCCCCAGCACAGCACCACAACCGCCCTCCTCAGTTTTACTAACACAATAAATGAACACAGAAATCAGAATAAATATGTCTCATTACTCTTTCTAGATCTCTCAAAGGTATTTGACACAGTTTCACACCAAAAACTGCTGTCGGAACTGGCCACATTACATCTCAGTCATTCTTCACTAGCTTGGTTCCACAGCTATCTAACCAGACGCCAGAAGGCTGTTAGATGGCAACAGGAGCTATCATCTTTGCTCCCTGTTAACATAGGAGTTCTCCAAGGCTCCATATTAGGCTCCCTACTTTTTACCATCTTCACAAATCAACTCCATAAATCCACATCTCTCGCCTCTGCCATCCATTATGCAGATGACTCTACCCTGATATGCTCCACCCTCTCTTTAACACAACTACAGGCTGTAACACAAGAATCCTTCCTAGGATTAGAATCCTGGCTAACTAACACTGACCTCATACTGAACCCAAACAAGACCAAGCGCATGCTCTTTCTCCCCACCAAAACACCCAATCCCTCAGCCACTTTTCAAATCCACTCCTCCAACAACACAATCATAAACACCAGCTCACATAGCAAATTACTAGGTGTCACAATTGATAGCAAATTAAAATTCGACCTACACCTCTCTCAAACCATTAAAAAAACACAGATCAAACTAAGCTCTCTTTACCGAATTAATCCTTTCCCAACTAGCCATTCTAGACTAAGCATCGCCAGGATCTCTTATCTACTGTTCTCTGTGCTTTTCCCATCTTTACAAACCTTAACACAACTGACCTTACCAAACTTGAATCATCGTACAGTAAAATAGCCAAGTTCGCCACTAGCTCCCTATATAGGTCCCACCACTGCTCTGCCCTACAACAAATAAATTGACTGGAATTCCCACAACAACTAACCTATACCCAACTTGTCTTTACTCACCAACTAATATACCAGCCAAACAGAACCCCAGCCCAACAACAATTACTCCAACCATATGCCAACACTCGGCAACTCTAATCGTCACACAAGACACTCCTCCAAGTATCCAAAAGCAACAACAAAGCCGGAGACGCCCACTACTCCCACCACATTTCTAAACTTTGGAACTCAATCACTCAACACGTCTTAAATGCTACCAACCTACACCAATTGAAAACTCTGCTCAAAGACCACCTCACTAACAACTGGCTCTGCTCCTACACCAAGCCAGGCAAATACCACATAAGCCCACATCAAATTTCATCCCCTAAATTTTATAGTCTCCATGCATACCCCACTCTCACTTGTTAACACCACCTGTCAGCTACCTACAATAAGAGCATAATTTTATAATTTCTTTTCTTTTGTAAGGGTATACATATGTACACGTATTAAAGTATACTCAAATGATCAACTAAAGATGGACCCCTGCCCTCAAAAAAAAAAAAATGTAATTAATTTAAAAAAAAAAAAAATATATATATATATATATATATATATATATATATATATATATAGATATATATGACTTTACTATATTGTAATAACTTTCTCCTTTTCACTAAAGTGCCTATTGTATATTGTACATTCTTTACTGTCTCTAGATATTTCTGTTAAATTTTATGTAAACCGACACTGTACCTGTCAATGTTGTTCTTGTTTTTTATTGGAGCTTTTCTCCACGGGCCTCCGCTGAAAATGGGCTCACATCCAGATGGACAATCCCGGTCAACAAATGTAAAATAAATAAAATAAAATAACAAAACTAGATGTCTGCCTGAGAATGCCTTCAGACTGGAAAATCTGAAGGCACCTCCCGACATCATCCTGGTCAGATCCGACAATGAGGCTGAAGCACTGAGGGGCAGGGACTGATCCAAAAACTTTGGATCGAATCTGAACCTCAGTCTCAGGCCCCAGTGCAATGGCTGCAGGAAGCACATTGATCCAAGATAGCTGGAGGCAAGTGCATCAAGGAATGAGTCATAACCTGTGATGGTCGTATTATCAGCACTGACTCACAGCTAATAAGAGTACTTTTTGGAGCCAAGGGCACAGTCATTGAACCTGTTGGAGGAAAGGAAACAATCTGAGCCATAGTGACAGGACCCTCTCTCCTGTGGGAGGAGATGGAATGTCTAATTCCTAACTTCGTTTGAGACTTCAGAAAGGATGTCATGAGTTGGTCAGTGTTAATGCCCCTAATACTCTAGTAGACCTAGGAGGATCAAAAGGAAGCTAATGAAGTAGTCTTCCCAGGCTTAGGGCATGGAAGATGGACATTCTGGATCAGAAATGGTGAGGCAGGATCACATCCAAAGAGGTGAAGCTTCGGGAAAAACTTGTAGCTCACATCCAAAGAGATAAAGCTTTGGGGAAAGATTTCTAACTCAGGAGTAATAACTATAAATGGAGACAGAACATGACCAGAGACTGGAGCCGCAGAGAGGAAGTGGCTCAGAATGTCTGGTTCAATTACTTGGATCAGATATATGTCTGACTCTGAAGGTGTGGGAGACCATAGCTGAAGCAGTACCAGTATTGAAGTTTTTAACTAAGTGAGAGTCATCAAACAGCTTGGTGTCTTCGGATCTGGCTGCCCTTGAATGGACAAGGTAGAACACCTTTTTCTCTCCTTAAGTTTTTCTTTTTGTTTTTAGCTTTTCTCTTTCTTTCCAAGTCTTACTATCCTTCTCTTTTTCTTTTTCCTTTTTTTCTCTCCAATACCTTAGTGGGAGAAGAAAAGACAGAGCTGGGAGCAGTTCTTCACATTTTGTCCTCCAACCTTTAAAGATAAACTCGGCCCAACAGTCTGCCAGTGCCTGGGACTTAAAAGCTGGGTACACCTGACAGTCTGTTGTAAGATGTTCATGCCCAAGACAGAAAACACATTTCTCATGTGTGTCCTTTGGGGGGGGGGGGATTTATGCCTACAACCCACAAACTTGTGAAATCCTGAGGCCTTCATAACAGCAATATTGACAATATAACCAGCAGTTAACAACTAGTATAGCTAAACCGCTAAACACTTAATCTTATAAAGAAAGATTTTTTTTATTGGTAGATTTTTTTATGAGGAAAGAGTGGGAAACCTAATTAGGCAGAAATACTAGCAAATACTACACCAAAAAGCACAGATAGTACTAATACAAAGTACTTGGGGGAGAAGAACATATCAAAAGTTCTAAGAGTTATCACTTACCTGGTATGAGTCAACAGAGCCTCATAAGATGCAACCACTGTCAGGAAGTGGCAAACAACATCTAAGGAGCTTTGGGTGAGCAGGAAATTATGGGAGAGGATGCAGAGCCTCGAAGCTTGCACATTTGAAGGTTGCTGACTCTTGGATACATTCAGATCCAAAGAGCCAAAAGTTGAGGCGGACAGAAAAAACAACTTTGGATGTACAGGTTCCCCCATGAAGTACTTAATGATTATAAATTTATGTCCACATATTAAGGAATAGTTTTTATGCCATGTTTTTAAAGTAAAGAGCATTAGATTTCACAGTCAGCTGGGGAGCTCAGTTGAAGTACTACTATACGAGACAGGGTAGAAGATGATGACTGGAATCTCAGGGAGAGAGGTGTGTAAGGAAAGAATGGCTAGGAAAGCACCATCTCAGACTATTGCTGCCCTTCCTTACTATAGTGGCTCTCCCAAGTGTTTTTGGAAGTTTATCGTACAGGATTAAGGTTATGAGACAAGCTGCTGATGAAGTTCATCATATCTGGAATTGCTTCTCTTCATCTTCACTTGCAAACTGTGTGACTCTGAGCAGGTCAGTTAACCAGCAGGTGTTCTTATGTTGTGATTCAGTAACAGTTCTTTTGGTTACTGGGCTTATCTGATTAAAAGAACAACGTGAAAGTGTAGCAGAATTGCTTCTTCATAATTGTTTTGGTCACTGCAACATCACTGTGTCTTTTCATGTAGGCTTAACTGGTTAAGAAATTAACAAATTAGGGAAAAATGAACTGTGTAATCTTTCCCCTTTTTCCAGAAACAGGTTCTGACAGTGCTTACTTGGGGTTTTTCATTTCAACAGAATTTTCTTTTATTTTGATGTTCATCATGTTTCACTGTTGCAGTCATTACACTTGGGTTATCCTGCTGGCAGGCTACCCACAGTCGGCCTGAATTCCAAAGTCTTGGTCCGGCGTCGGTTGTTGTCGCCTCTTCCCTGACGTCAGTGCGCCAGGGGTATAAAAGATGCAGCTGACACCATTTTCTTCAGTCTTTCTTGCCACGCGGTGCCCGAAGCAAAAGCAGTTCGCAAGTGCTGGTCGGCAGACTCCTGAGATTTTCAAAATCGAATTTCAGATCCAAAGTCTTCATTAAAGCTAAGTACCCCATTGGAGAAACATTTTTCTTGCTCCAAACCAATGTCAGAAAAAGTTAACAATTGTATTTTTTGTGGTAAGCAAATACCTCATAAGGATTTTCATTCTTACTGTATTCCTTGCCTAGGCCCTGATCACAACATTGCTAGCTGTCGGTTTTGCGCTAGATTTAACCAACGCACTATTAAACGTCAGTACGATTTTGCCTTTCATTACTTTGGCCTAAGATTCAGTTATATAATGCCATCGGAACAATCGACGACCAAAGTTTATAAAAAGCGCAAGGAAAAGGAAAAGGACAGGCATCTGAGGTCCAAAACTGACGACGAGGCTTCTGCTAAGCCAGTCGCTGGTTCTCAGTGAGGCACTTTCGCAGCCCCTGATGCCCGCTACCTCAGAGCCACAGGCCGCTGCCAATTCCCACATGGAGCCAGCTAGGCCTCTGGATACTCAAGGTATTGGACACTCGGAAACTATTCCCTCAGATGGGTCCAGAGCCGCTGAGCAGGCATCGGCTTCTGAGGGTGTTTTCAGACCTACACAGTTATATGTAAAGCCTACCTCAGCTTCCAAAGCAAAGACTAAAGCAGCGCTAAAGACAAAGGAACAAGTACAGCACTCCCCTGGACAGACTTCCATGCCTAAAAAACAGATGCTCAAAATGGCCGAAGACCTAATTACCTTGATCAGGGGTTCCCATCCCCCTCCTGATAAGAGGCCTAGGCCAAGAGACAGAATATGAATCTTCAGATCAGGTTTCCATTTTCTCTGACTCCTCTTCTGAGCAGGAATACTCTCTTCCTCCCTATGAGGATTCTGATGCTGAAGAATCTATTCCTTCAGCCTCTCCTCCTGAGGCTACTCAAAATCAAAGAAAAGGCTTAGATATTTTCTTTTACTACCTCAGCACAGGCCACTTGCTATTCCCCTTGTGTTAGACATTGTAGCTGATGTATTTTCAGAGTCCGCCCTTTCTTCTGACTCTTTACCCCCTGCCCCTGTAAAACCAGACAGATACTACAGGGTTCCAGACTCACATAAATTTCTTTATAAAAACCCAGCTGCTGATCCAGAAACTATTTCTCAGGGTCCCAAAGGGGTCAACGCTTCTGCAAAAAACCCTATCCCCTCTGACACGGATTCTAGGGCACTAGACAGATGGGGGGAAAAAAGTTTACACTTCTGCTATTTTGGCTGTGAGGGCTTTAAATTGTCAATTTCATATGCTTAAATATCAGCAATACTTAATGTCACTGCTAAAACAGAAAATGTTGGCAAATTCTGATTGTGCAGAAAATAAGGAAATGCAGGATTTATTGCATGCAACTGAACAAGTGGGAAAGCATACATTGCAATGTGGTTTTGATTCTCTAGAGGCCTCTTGCAGGGCCGCAGTTACGGGTTCTATCATTAGGAGGCATGCTTGGTTAAAGGAACAGATTCTACCTGATCATGTTAAGGAAAAATTACTAGATGCTCCATTACAGCATGATACTTTATTTGGTGTTAAAGCAGAGGAGGTGTTGAAGAAAATGGAGGACAGAGCGAAATCTATGCAAACAGTAAAGGATTTCTTACAGATACAGCCACCCAGATTTAGCAGGAACTGGTCTACAAAGAAATGGTCCTTTCCAGTGTCAGACAGACCACAAAGAGGCATATACAGATGCCCTAGAGGCAGATCCCAGTCCCAGGGCTCATACAGGCCTAAACAGTGGGGCGCTTCTACCTCCAAAAGCGGAGAAGACAAATCACAGCCATACAGAAAACAGTCCCAATGACTTCACTCTGCCAGCACCAAGCACCTACCTTTTGGCAGCCCCCTTAGGGGGAAAACTTGCACTTTTTTTTCAAAACTGGCACATGATCATCCAGGACAAATGGGTCTTGAATATAGTGTCCCAGGGTTACAGGTTCCACTTTCACACCCTGCCAAGGGCAAAAGGTATGTCAGACCTGCCACACAATCAATGGGCAGAGGCACAAAAACAAGTTTCATCCCTCATGGACATGAGGGCCATTCAGCGAGTACCACAGCAAGAGCAGGGACAAGGATTTTACTCAAGACTTTTCTTGGTACCCCGAAAGGATAAAGCCTGGAGACCAATATTGGACCTTTCTATTCTAAATACATTTCTGGACATTCCAAAATTCAAAATGTTAACTTTGCAGCAGCTTCTGCCCATGCTGGGCAAGAAGGCTTGGCTTGTAACTTTGGATCTAAAAGTGGCATACCTGCATGTACCAATCAGACAATCTTGCAGAAGATACCTCAGATTCATAGCTGGCTCAATGCACTACCAATTCTCTGCACTGCCCTTTGGCTTATCTACTGCACCCAGGGTCTTCACAAAATGCCTGGCACCAGTAATTGCATATTGCAGACAAAGAAGAATTCAAATATATCCTTACTTAGACGATTGCCTTATTCAAGCAGAGAACAAGGACATTCTACTAGAGCACCTGGCATTTGTAAAAAGATTATTGATTTGCCTAGGGTACACAGTAAATGAAAATAAATCAAAATTAGTACCCTCTCAAGAGATAATATTCCTCGGTGCAAGCTTAAATACAACTGCCCAGATGGCTTATCTCACGCCAGACAAAGGCAACTGACTTCTTACTTCACAATGTTGGCAACAAAGACCCAGTTATCTGCAAGAAAAATTCTGCAGGCCTTGGGCTTCATGGCATCCTGCATTCTGCTAATTCCATATGCCAGACTGCATATAAGGAAACTACAATGGTATCTAAAAAGTGTTTGGACTCAACATTGCCACAGCCTGGAAACATTGATTACCCTCATTCCTTGCCTTCAACAGGAGTTTTGATGGTGGGCACAGTCCTGTCACCTCAACAAGGGACAGCCATTCAACCTTCCCACAGCCAGGCAGTCAATAACAACAGATGCTTCAGATTATGCCTGGGGGGCCCACATGGCAGGAAAATGTATTCAGGGCACATGGCCCTCAAGCCAAATGCATCTTCATATCAATCAAAAAGAGATGCTAGCTGTTCAGAATGCCCTGACAGCTTTCAAGGACCTTCTTCATCCAGGACAACTACTGATAAGGACGGACAATACTACAGTCATGTGGTACATAAACAAGCAGGGAGGCACACATTCCTACCCCCTCTGCAGACAAGCCATGACTTTGTGGGACACAGCATTGACTTATCAAGTACATTTGCAAGCACAGTTCCTGCCAGTAGAGAAAAATACTCCGGCAGACGAACTAAGCAGAAACATTATGAATCCCCACGAGTGGAAACTGGATCCACAAGTCTTCAGCAGGATAACAAGGAAATGGGGATGCCCAGACATAGATCTATTTGCCTCCCCTCACAACTGCCAACTACAGAGATTCTGCACAAGGACTTATCACAAGCAAGCATGGAAAGTGGATGCTCTATCATTCAGCTGGAAAACCCTAACAGTATATGCCTTTCCTCCTCTGCCTCTCCTTCCCAAGGTACTCCTAAAGGTCAGACAAGAGAAGACAAAAATGATTCTGATTGCCCCAGACTGGCCCCGCCAGCACTGGTACCCAATCCTAAAGAGCTTGTCTCAAGGCCCAGCCTGGACATTGCCTCTAATTCCTCACTTACTGACCCATCAAAACAATCAGATCCTGCACAGCCAACTCAGGACCCTAAATCTGGCAGCATGGTGAATAATGTAGCCATTCAGAACACACCTCTCTCTAACGCAGTGATGGATGTTATTTTGGAGGCCAGGAGGCCAAGTACCAGAAAATCATAATCAGAAAAATGGAAGAGATTCTGGGTTGGAACCAGGCACAAGGAATTGACATGCTTGTACCAAATATTCCTCAGATTTTACAATACCTAACTGAGGTGTTGGACAAAGGCCTATCCTTCTCATCAGTTAAAATCCATGCCTCTGCCATTTCAGCTCATTACAATATGAATCCACCTATTTTTTCTCATTCATTGCTAAGGCAGTACCTCAGAGGGGCCAAAAACATAAGACCTCCAAGGAGAGCACCAATAACTGCATGGGACCTCAATTATGTCTTGGAGAAACTCACACTGCTGCCTTTTGAACCAGCCAATACAGCTGAAATAAAGTTCTTATCTTGGAAAACAGCTCTGCTCCTAGCAATAACCTCTGCAAGACGAGTTTCAGAGTTACAGGCTCTCATGGCTGTGGAACCTTTTATCATTTTCCATCCAGACAGGGCTTCTCTGAGGACTAACCCGACATTTATGCCTAAGGTAGTGTCCAGTGTGGCCCTTAACCAAACCATTCATTTGCCTACTTTTTATCCAAACCCACAGAATAAGGGTGAGAGACTGCTGCAATTCTTTGGACATACACAGACAGCTATGCTTCTACTTGGACAGAATTAAAGCTTTCAGAAAGACTGAGCAACTTTTAGTGGCATATGCTGCAGGATCACAAGGAAGGCCTATCTCAAAGCAGACTATTTCGAAATGGATAGCCCACTGCATTCAATTCTGTTATTCACAACATGGCAAATCAATTCCTAAGGGCATTAGGCCACATTCTACCAGAGCAGCAGCCACTTCAGCAGCCTTCCTCAGAGGGGTACCAACCAAAGACATTTTAGAGGCTGCAACTTGGAGTTCAGTGCACACTTTCACCAAGCACTGCCATTTACCTCTCTACTCTAAATCCAGAGCAGGTTTTGCCACTGCAGTTTTGCAGGGCCTTATAGCCTCTCTTAATCCTATTTAGACCCAGCCACCCTACCTCAGCTTTGGGATTCAACCCAAGTGTAATGGCTGCAACAGTGAAACACGATGAACATAGTACAGTTGTGTACCTACCATAAATGTAGATGTTCGAGTGTATTCACTGTTGCAGTCCTGGTTACCCACCCACCATCCCCCTTTTCTTTGCTGGGACTTATCTGTACTTCTCCATCCTATACAACCTACGTGGTGTATTTGCTTGTAGATGAAGGAAATGTTTATGTTATTGCATGCATACTTATTGTCATAAATTTTTAGCCTACCAATTTGGGGGCACCTGACATCTGGGGCAAGAAAGACTGAAGAAAATGGAGTCGGCTGCATCTTTTATACGCCTGGCGCACTGACGTCAGGGAAGAGGCGACAGCAACTGACACCAGATGAAGACTTTGGAATTCAGGCTGACTGCAGGTAGCCTGCCAGCAGGATAACCCAAGTGTAATGACTGCAACAGTGAATACACTCAAACATCTACATTTATGGTAGGTACACAACTGTACTTTCTCCCTTACCTGATGTGTTTGCAGCTGCAGCCTCTATAGCATGAGAATCACCACAATAAAGTGAATGGAGTTGGGTGTTTGGTCATCCTCTATCACATTTTCCTTTTGATGGTACACATTCCAGAGAGGCTGAATGTCCTGGGAGGTATTCTGAGAGACACTGTGCTACCGGGAGCTCATTGTTAACTGTTATAGTGGGGTGTTCAGAGAATTATTTGGGTGTGGAGCACTACAGAAGTAGATGTGTCCGCTGTTAGGGAAAAAGCAGGCTTGTTTACATTCTTCTCTTTGCCTTATGGTGGATTTTAATAGACGTGTAGACAAGCTGGGGAATTTTGCTCAATGGTTTGTTCCATCCTCAAACACACACACCCCTACCTTCTTGTGGCCCTTTGCCTTCTGGCAAACACTTTAAAAAGTAAGAGGTATTACACATTAAACCTTTATGTCTTTAGTGAACTTGGTTTCCAGTCCTCCAGGTAAGTGACACTGGAGACAGCTTAGGTTTATGCAGGATAGGTGCTGTGAAATCATAGAAAGAAAGTAACCCCAAGTAAGCTTAGAAGGAACATTTTCTTTACGTCACTTCATTTGATCACCTTGCTACTATGTGTAAGTTTTACTTAAGGCATATTTGATCTTTATCAAGGCCTATTTTTAACTAAATCAAGGCTTGTCTTGGCCTTTGGAGAACCTCAGCATGTTTCAGCCCAGTATTTCCCAGAGATGATTGCTGCTTAGCAACAGTAATACGCACTTTTCACCAATTGGGTTAATAGATACTTACTAGACTATTGATCTGCAAGGATCTCCTGCCTAGCCTTACATTATAGTAGTTTTTATCCCTCATAGTTTGCATATATATTACCCTGAGATAGATTGAACAAAGATATGTTGAGACATTTATGTTTCCCCTCTTCATGAGGGACAGGGATGTTGAACTGTGAAATAATTTGTGGTTACCCATCCATTCATCCAATTTTTATTTGAAGAGAGCAGGAGATGTACTTTGCTTTATGTGGATTGCAAGACAGTTCCATAGAGGGGGCATTCTGTATGACAGACACCTATCCAACCAACATGTTCTATTAATTTTGCAAAAGGGATTGAGATCCCTTGAGCAGGTGTTTATGATACTAATGGCCTTGAAAATGTGTAATAGGTCTAAAAGAACTGGGTCTGTTGGAGCTCTGCAAGTAAGGCAGAGGTTACCTGTATGATACTGAGAAGAGGGTCAAGGCTTTGAGATGGTTGTCATAATTTTCTATGGTTTAGGCCCTTGATTTTTTTTTTTTTAGTGAGAAAGCATTGTGGTCATTCCGTTTGTATCAGGTGATGTTCTGTAGTCCTATCTCACCTTGATTCTTACATATGGGTTCGGAGCCAAGGCCTATTACAAAGCTCAAAGTCTCTTAGTTGGCTCGTGGATAGATAGGTATCCCATAGTGCACTAGTACAATCCCCAGATCTCATTTGCCGCGTCTACGAGTTCAGAAGTGCTTCTTGCTTGGCCGTGGCTAAGTTTAAACTTTTTTATATTATTATCACTTTACCATTTTCTATAGCTAGTTATCTTATTCTAGATAGGGTTTAGTAGTGTTAGGAGTGTTTACAAGAGTTTAGAAGTGTTTTTGATATTTAAATTAGTTTGTTGAAGACCGGTTGGCCGTTGGACATTGTTGTTCTCCGTTGGTATCCTGTGTGTTAGTTTCTTGTTAACATTGATATTTCATAGGGCCACGTTTAGTTAGAACCCTGTTCTCTTGCTTTGTATATACATATATATTGTGTGCAGTGTTTGTTGCTAGTCATGTTACAGAGTTTCTCTGCGGGTCAGCGTTTTGGGCCTTGGTTTTCTAATTTAGAAAATTTAGCTTACATGCAGTTTGTTTGTTCGTTTCCTTGCCTGCTTCTAGTTTCTGGCCTTTTTCTACGACTTAGCCTATCTAGCTAGGTCCGTTTAAGTTAGAGGACCTAGTTCTCTGCTATTTTCATATTTTCCTCAGGGCTAGGCCCATTTAAGTTAGAGGACCTAGTTCTCATTGTGCTTGTTGTGTACATGCTTTAATTACACAGCTCGTCAACATGTCTAAAGAGTCTAAAGACCACAAACCTTCTGGTTTCAAAAAATGTATAAAGTGCTCCCAGAAGATGTCAATTACGGATGGCCATAGTAATTGTGTACATTGTCTCGGAGCCATTCATTTGCAGGAAACTTGTTTATTCTGCCTTTCCTTTAGCTCCAGAGTCTTCCAGGAGCAGAAGAACAAGTTAATTTTGAAAGGTCTCCTCAAGCCTTCCTTCAAGGAAGACTTAGCAAGTTCTTCTTCTTCATCCAAATCACATTCTTCCAAATAAGAGAAGGTTAAGTTTGCCAAAAGGCTTTCACCGGCGACGACTAGTGTATCTGAACCTCCTCAGAAACAATCTAAACTTGATAAGACTGCTACCTCCTCGGCTCCACTGTTCACGGAGCTGGTCGAGGTTGTCGATGTTGGCACTTCATTGTCGGCCCCAAGCCTTTCGGAGCCGACTACTGTAAAATTACTTCGGAGCCAGTCCAAAGATCCTTTGCCGGTCTCCCCAACCTTAAGATCTCTAATTTTACAGAGATCCAGACCGCCTACCCTGTCTTCCAGATCCTCCAAGAGCCTGTCAGAGGAAGATGTGGAGAGAGTAGTGTTTAGACTCCTGAAGTCGTATGCCTTGACCAAATTGTTGTTGGCTCTGACCCAGTCGGTTCCAGAGCCACCTGAGTCCATCCTCCCTGTTGTGGTTCCTCCTCTGAGCCGAGTTGGGTCTTCGGAGCCAGAGTTTTTGGTGCCACTTGTTGTGGAACCCTCGGTTCCAGCTCCCCTTGTGGCTGTCTCAGAGCCGAGTTCCGCTCCGACATCTTCGGCGCTGTCCGTGGTGTCTAGGAGCTGAAGCTCACCAGTCGGGCCTGACAGGGACACTTGGACCCAAACCTCTTCAGTTCCAAGTCTCTCTCTCTCAGTCCGTCGGCTAGAGTGAGCTTGGACTCTACAGTCATCTCAGAGCCGGTCGCTCTGGAGCTGGTGACTACCTCAATTTCCTCAGAACTGGGGCTGTCTTCGGAGCCAGATTGATCCACTTTTGAGATTATGAGTGTGCTGTCTCGCTCATCAGCTCCAAACAAGGGTACCGATGCTCTTCCCCCTCAAGCACCGACCTCGGTCTCAGCACCTACTCTCTCTCGCAACAGCAGAGACCCACAGCCTCAGGAGCCCCCATTGGGTGGCCCCCAGTCATCTGAGACCTCCCCAGCGTACCCTTCTGAGGAGCCCCCTCAGAAGAGAACATGCAAGAGGAGGCATGTAGACTCCCCGGATGAGTCCATCACTTCAGACACTGACCTCGAGGAGTCAGAAGGGTCCCCCAAGTCGTCCTCTGACGATGTCTCCTTTGTAGACATCTTAGAGATCATTAAGCAGAGAGGCAGCTGGCCCACTGTCACCCCTTCTGATGAGGAGTCACTGTACCTGAAGGCTTTCAGGTCTCAACCTTCAGCCTCGTGGGTGTCTCCACTTTTCGATTAACTTTTAGACCTGTTGGAAGGTGTGGGAGACTCCTGATGCCGTGGAGCCAGTTCCCAGAAGACCCAATAAATTTCTGTCTTCCCCTAAAGAGAAAGGTTTTTTGTCCAAGGGCATGCCTGTAGATGCCATGGTGGTGGTGGCGGCCACCAAGAAAGAGCTAGCGGAGACTTCTTCATCTGTCCATCCACCAAATAAGGAGTCTCGAACAATGGATAGATACGAGAAGCGTATCTTTTCTTCACCGGCTTTTACACTCAGATCACTGAACTATCTCACACATTTTACGAGGCTTCAAAAAGATCTCCTCAAGGAGTTAGGAGATACTTTTCAAGGTACATCTACTGAAGGAGTCCCTGAGAAGGTGTCTGCTCAGTTGTCCACCTTAAATTCCATTGTGAATTCCTCCATGAGGCTGATCTCTTATGCAGCCAACTGAGCGAGCAGGGCAGTGGGTTCAGGAGTTTCTCTTAGGAGACACTCCTGGATGTGCTTATGTAATTTTGTGGAGCCTTTCAAGTCTACTTTTATCAATGCTTCCTTTGATGGTTCTTCATTGTTTGGACCCAAGGTAAAAGATACACTCACCAGGTGCGAACAAGAAGGGAAAACTCTCTCTGCCATGGGAGTGCGTTTTACCATCCCCTTTAGACCATATCCTAAGGGTCAGAGAGGTGGTAAGATGTGGTTTAAGAAGTCCCAGAGATTTTCCCAGATGCACAGGGTGACTCCTCCTTCAAAGGCAGAGGAGGAGGAGCTAATGGTAGATGTCACCGTAGAGGCAGGGAGGGTCCGCAAAACCAGGGAGGCCGCGATTCGTTTCGAGGCTGTCCCTATCAGCACTCCTGATGTGGGGCCTGGCTGTGCTTCTCTGGAGGCAGTCGGGAGTCGCCTATCTTTGTATCCAGAAGCCTGGTTAAACATCACCCAAGACAAATGGGTACAAAGAAAAACCACCAGAGGTTACTCCATGCCCTTTTCTCTTCCATCCCACACTCCCAAGAAGATCCCGGATGCTCCACACAATCACGGGGATCAAGCAACGAAAGAAGTGCAAAAGTTGCTTGTAAAGAGAGTCATCCAAACCGTCCCCGCAGACCAGATAGGATTTGGAACTTACTCCAGATTCCTTTTAGTGCCAAAACTTACAGGGGACTGGAGGCCCATCTTGGACCTCAGCAAACTAAATGGATCCGTAATGAAGGACAAGTTCCAGATGGTGACACTGCAGTCTATACTCCCTCTGTTAGGGAAAGACAATTGGATGTGCTCCATAGACCTCCAAGATGTGTACTACCATTTAAAAATGGACAGAGCATCAAGGAGTCACTTACGCTTCCGGCTGGGAGCCAGTCACTACCAATTTTGTGCTCTGGCCTTTGGTCTCACCACAGCCCCCAGGGTGTTCACCAAATGTATGGCAGTAGTGACAGTTCACCTGAGATGTCTAGGATTCCAAGTGTTTCCATACCTGGATGACTGGCTCCTGACTGCCACCACCAGGCGTCTACTCCTACAAGCCAGAGATTCCACCATCCAGCTGTGTTCCCAGCTGGGGATTGCAATAAATTGGGAAAAGTCTGCCTTATTGCCCTAGCAGTTTCTGACATTTATAGGAGCAGAAATAGACACAGTCACTATGTTAGCTCGTCTACCTGCAGAAAGAATTCAAAACCTCTGACAACAAATTCTCAGGCTACTTCCTCTACAGAAAGTCAAGGCAAAGACAGTGCTGAAACTCTTAGGGACCATAGCCTCCACCATAACGTTAGTCCCTCTAGCCAGATTACATATGCGAATTCTCCAGTGGTTTCTATCTTCCCAGTGGTCCTTTCAACAACTGCCTCTATCTCACCACATCGTCATAACAGAGTCTTGCAAAAAGGACCTTCATTGGTGAATTCAACCCGACCAACTAACAACAGGCAGTCCATTCTTTCCTCGCCAACCCATTTCTACTGTGACCACGGATGCCTCACAGATAGGGGGGGGGGCAGGACTGTCCAAGGCAAATGGCAAGATCATGAGGCTCACCTGCATATCAGTGTTCTAGAGATGAGAGCATTTCATGCAAGCATTTCATGACTTTCTTCCTCTAGGGATGATAGCAATCCAATCAGACAACATGTCAGTGGTATGGTATCTCAACAAGCAAGGAGGACCCAGATCTTTTCCCCTTTGTTAAGAGGCCCTTCGTGTTTGGAAGTGGGCAATTTCTTCCCAATGCTTTCTAGTGGCAACGCCTATCCCAGGGACAACCAATGTGATAGCTGACAAGCTAAGCAGGGCAATCTTGTTGCCTCACGAGTCGTCTCTGAATCAGTAAATAGCGGAACAGATCTTCCACAAATGGGGACAGCCTTGCAGCAATCTCTTTGCCAGTCTGATCAACTCCAAATGCAGGAGCTACTTCTCCCTTATCCCCCCTCTGGGGGAGCCACCGAGAACTGCACTTGTTCATGATTGGCCCCTGGGACTCCTTTATGCTTTCCCTCCCTTTCCTCTCATATCCTAAGTTATTCAGAAAGCAAAGTTATTGGGAAGCAAAATTATTCTCATTACTCCTTACTGGCCTTGCCAGATTTGGTTCCCCTTTCTTGGGCCTCATCTACTAGACAATCCATGGACTCTGGACCCAGTGCCAGACCTCTTGACACACATGTCAGGCTCCCTTCATCCCTGCCTCCACACCCTCAACTTGACAGCTTGGCTGCTCCAATTCCATCCCTAGTCAGGCTTCATGATTTTTCACCTGCTGTGACCCACATCCTCACGTCTTCACATAAATCTTCCACTACGAAGTTATACACTAGCAAATGGAGAAGATTTTCTATCTGGGCAGAAGAAAGGAATGCAGATCCTTACACTGCACCCATCCCTATGGTTTTAGAATTTTTGTCTGAACTTTTCCATCAGGGATCTGCTGCTGCCACAATTAGGGTTCAATTGGCAGTGATGTCTAATTTTCATTTGGGTCAACATGAATCTAACCTCATGTCCCACAGATTGTGTAAAACTTTCCTTAAGGGTGCTACTTTGCTGAGACCCCCCCATTCAGGAACCCGTATCTCCCTGGGATCTAAACTTTGTTTTGTCCAAACTAACTTCAATGCTTTTTGAACCCACTCATTCGTGCTTATTGAAATTTCTGTTTTGGAAGACCTTGTTTCTAGTAGCCATCATATCAGCTAGACAAGTATCAGAGCTACAAGCACTGTCTATTAAGCCTCCTTATTTGATTTTCCACAAAGACAGAGTTTCTCTTCATTCAAATCCTTCCTTTATCCCTAAAGTTTGCTCTCACACTAATTTGAACCAAACCATAGAATTACCTGTGCTTTTCTCTAATCATTCCAACACAGCAGAATACAAATTTCATCAACTGGATGTTCACAGGCAGGTACGGTTCTACCTTCACAGGACTAAGGAACTCAGAAAGTCAGACCAATTGTTCGTATCCTTTTCTGATTCTAGATTAGGTCTGCCAGTCTCTAAAGTGACCCTATCAAATTGGATTCAGAGCTGTATTTCCTTCATTTACTCCTCCACTGGAAAAACTCTACCATTCAAGATTAAGGCTCATTCTATACCATTCAAGATTAAGGCTCATTCTACATGATCCCAGTCTACATCTGCTGCCTTCCAAGCCAGTGTTCCAATTGACAATATTTGTGCAGTTGCAACCTGGGCTACCCCTCATACCTTTATTATTCATTACAAATTGGACCTGACCTCAAGGGGAAGAGCCTCCTTTGGTTCCATGGTACTCAGGAGTATTTTCTTGTGAGCCACCCAAGAATAAGGTGCTAGGGACGCTGTCCCATATGTAAGAATGAAGGCGAGATAGGACTACAGAACATAAAAAAGTTATATACTCACCATAACATTCCACGTTTGTAGTCCATCTCGCCCTTCATTCTTACGAACCCAGCCACCTACCCCTGTCCTGGAAGGATCTGGCGACAGGATAGTATTACCTTGGTAGGGTGGAGACCTTTCATTATTGTTGTTCTTTCTGGATAACCTTAGTTCTGTCTTTCTATAGTTTAGCAGTAAACAAGATTTGGGGATTGTACTAGTGCACTATGGGATACCTACCTAGCCACGAGCCAACTAAGAGACTTTGAGCTTTGTAATAGGCTGGGTCGGAGCCGAGGATTGGCTCCGAACCCATATGTAACAATGAAAGGCGAGATGGACTATAAACATGGAATGTTATGGTGAGTACATAACTTCTTTTTTGCACAAGTACATACCAAAAGGGATATGAGACTCAATGACTGGTCTAATAAATTCTGAATACACTGTAATGGTCACATCCCAGGATCTGAAATAAATACCTTCAGATATAAGTTCTGCTATGAAAAAGGACTTCCTTGCAACAGTGGATATGTGGTGATCAAAGGACATTTCTTTGTTAACATAGGATGCTGAATCTCTAACTATGGTATCAATTTCCAAATGTATGTTGTCAATTTGATAGTTACAAGGGCAGTTATGCTCACTGAAGTATACAGTTATACACATCCTGTCATTTAGGTTTAGTTTATAGTTTTGACACCCGCTATTTGTTTGGGACAGGCCCTCTTGGAGGATCCCTCTGGGGAGTTTCTGATGGTACCAAGTTTGCAGTCATCTGCAAACCTTTTCAGCCACATATCCTTAACGTTAGGCATTGACCACTGAAAAGTAAGTGCCAAAGAGGAGTGGCCCAAGAACTGAATCCTGGGGTACACCACTAGTGAGAGGTATTTTGGAAGAGGTATAGCCACCCACTCTAACTTCCTGGGTTCTATTTGTGAAACAGTTTTGCTATCCAGTGAGTTACATAGGGATTGACATGTAGCTGGGAGAATATATGCATGATGTCAGAGTGTGGGATGGTACTGAATACCTTTGCAAGTTTTAGACACATGGTGTGCACTGTTTTGCCATCATCCATTGCTTCAGTAATTTTTTCAAATAAATCAACCAGGTTAAGCAGGCAGAACCTGCCCTTGGTGAATTTGAACTGGGTTAGAAGAAGTCTGTAAGTTACTTGTATCCTTGAATATTAACTCCATAATGATCCTTTCCATAGCCTTACAGATGAGACTGGTCAGGCTTATGGGTCTAATTTCCCAGGTCTGTTGAAGCCTCACTTTTGTGCAAGGAAATCACTGTTGCTATTCTTCATTCATTTAGCACAAAGTCTGTTTTAATGTCAATATTGAGTAGCTTCTGTAGGAGATTAGACAAGTCATGTCAAGCTGACCAGTAAGCAGCATAGTATGTTATCTGGCCTCACAGACGATAGTGTTCTTGGCCTTAGATAGTAACCAGAGAACTTGTTCTTGGGAGATTTGAGTGAGGAGTTTAGGTTTGGGTATATGACCTGTGAATATTGACGGGAATGTGGGGTGAAATTTGAGTTAAATTGGTCTACTCCTAGATTGGCTATGTCCTCTGGGTTTGAGTATGAGATATCATTTTCTACCAGTTCTGAACAGTGCTGGAAATTGTTTCTGACATTTTTAACATAATTAAAGAAGGCTATGTTTATGTAGCTATTTTCACCTCATACTTGGCTTTGGCTGATTTGAGCAGGGTCCAGAGTTTTCTTGTTTAGTGTAGCAAGAGCATTTTTACATCTGGGGAATCAGAAATATTTTTGAATTCAGTAAGTTTTTTCCTTTATTATAGAGCCAGTTTACATTTGGGTTCCACCACAAGGTTTATTTTTTTAATTTGGTGGTATATTTATTTTTTGGGGGGCTATTTTCATGCGCATTAAATTTGGCAGTGAAGGAGTCCACATAAACCACAAGGCCATCGAGATGGAAGGGGACTTTTAAATTGTGTCAGGTCATCATTCAGTTTTAATAGATTAGCCTTTGCATAATCTCTGAATACCAAGGTAGTGGAAGATACATCAGGCTTCGGACTTCAGTTTCATGGTAAATTTGATTGACTTGTAGTCTGGTTTAACCAGAGAGGAAGGTACAACCAGTGGAGAGCAAACATGTTCAACACTGATAAGGACCAGTTCCAGGATTTTATCATTCTTGGTTGGGGTGCAGATTACCTTGTGCATGTAGTTTGTATTGATGAAGTCCAGAAATCTCTGGGCATTCGTGTTTGAAGATGTTTAAGTCTCACAATTTATGGAAGGGTAGTTGAAGTCCTCTCTCCCACTCCACACCACAGTAGTCCTACTTCTTGTCAGTATCTTCTGTATCAGCACTGCCACCTCCTTACCCCCTCTTTTCATATTCACTTCCAAAACACATTCGTAACCACCACCTCCATAAATATGTACAGGTCTTCTTAATTCGTTGGACACAGTTACAAAAGTGTTCACCATCAAATGGTGTACACACACACACACACACACACACACACACACACACACACACACACACACATACACACACACTGACTTTGTTAAAATATTGTTACAATGTGAAGAGCACCATTATTATGTCAAGGTAGCCATTCTTGCAGAAGCTATTTCACATCTTCACTCTCATCATAATCTGTTCCAGTATCTAACTGCATGAGCATGTACACTTGTAAATGCTGAATTTATGACAGCCTTCTGTACCACATCAAGGAATGTAGACACACACACATGCATTCACACCACTGCTCTCACCGACAGACACACAGTAACTCTTAGTGTTACATTGAGACATGCCTGTCTGTCATATCAAGGTACTAGATATACAGAGATGCATTCACTGCTCTCTCATGCGCGCGTGCACACACACACACACACACACACACACACACACACACACACACACACACACACACACACACACACACACACACACACACACACACACCAGTCATCCCTGGCTTTAAAATCCAACAGTCTGCTCACACAACCTTTCCACAGTAGATATACATCTTGAACAAGGCATGCAAAAGTTTAACAAATGCAAGCTGGCACACAGCCTCTTCACATGTCAGGGGAGTGTGTTCAGTACTCTGCAGTGATATACAGTGCTTACATCAGCCATCTGAGGGTGGGGTTAGGCCTTAACAAAAAACATCCCAATAGCTTATGTTTAGAATAATGAAAGCTGCTGATGAAGGCGGACATATACTTCCCAACATGGGGATATACACTGAACAGATGCCATAGGGGGCCTAGGTATTAAGTGTAAGCCAAACTAATCTGTGCTTAGTAACATTCTTCTTTAACAGCACTTAATAAAGCTTGCCCTGGGGCAAAAACACACCTTCATGGCTCCCTGAATGACAGCTCCTCCGAGTGGCTCTCACCCCCTCCCCCATGCTGGGGATACCTAAAATGGCAGAACAAATGGGCGTAAGTCTGACTGGTCAGCATGCAGAGAAGCAAAAAGCACTCAGAAAAGATAGTTAACATTGCTGGCATTCAAAACACGATCATTCATACACAGTAAAATTAAGTAACCAAGATCTGTCTCAGTGCATTGTTCATTTAGTAAAGGTTTCCCCTGAAAGGTGTCAGTTTATGAATTCACTATAACCCTCTGGCATTTCAACTACTGATAGCACTAATAACAATATGTGATGTCCATATGATTGATATTTTTAGTTGAGCCTTCTGTTAAACAGGCCTAAGTATTTTTGTGTCAGATTTTTTATACATTGCAGATTGAGTATGTGCTTGTGTTTGTGTGTGTAAAGGCTGGTGGATATGGGGGATGTTAGTCCATCAACAGTAAAAGATTGTCAGTGAATTTCATTCCAAGAGTAATCAACTAAGCTCCAAAGATATGCAAGAGTTTTGGTTTGCAGATTCTCTGAAGTGCTCCTGTGCATGTAGTTTCTGTATAGCTAAGTTTTCTAACCCAGAGTGAATGCCACCAAAACCACACTTTCCAGGGGAAGCAAACAGTACAACAGACATTTGTGTCCTTTCCATTCTTAAAAAAAAAAAAAAAAAGACATGAATTTTACAGTCAACAAGGACCACATGGCCTATGTAATTTATAAATTGCTATACCTCTTGGACAAGCTGCTGATCCTTTTTTATTTTATTTATTTTATTGTATTTTACATTTGTCAACCGGGGGTGTCTGACTGAGCTGAAAAGGCCCTTTTTCAGCAGAGGCCCAGGGAGAAAAGCTTCACATAGAAAAATTACAGACACATTTAGACATGATCAGTATACACACAAATTACAAAAGACATGTTTTTCAAGTGGTATGCAGCACATCAACAGTTACAGTAGAGAGAACAAACAAAAAAATATGTAAAAATAAAGGCACTTAATAGATTTGTGGTGTACAGCTAAAATTTGGAACATAGGTAGAATACGTACATAGTGCACAGGTACAGTACATACATTGTAGATTAGCCAGTGTTTGTGAGAATAGTTTTCAATCTTAATCAAGTACTCTAAGTTTAGTATGTGTACCTTATCCACTTTCACTAGCCTGGAGAGCAATCATGGCACTGCCAACTTTGCTTGAGATGTTGCCTGATGAGGTCTTTAAAGGAGGCTTTGGATGATGTGTTTTGAATGCTAGTAGGGACAGAGTTCCATTTTTTAGCCACTGAACTACTATATAGTGTATCTCCAAAGCTATTGTAGCTGTTGGTGACTTCTAGTAGTAGCTTGCTTGATGATCTAAGAGGCCATTTGTCTGAGTGATGTTGTACTAGGTTTTTGAGGGCAGGACACTTATTGGGGAGGTAATAGATAGAATGACAGAGGCAGAGGTGATTGTAGGTTAGGAGGCTGAGCAGTTCAAGCCAGTGGAGCTGTCTCAAAGCAGTACAGTGATGAGTTCTATATGAGCAATTTTCAACAAAGTGGGCATTTCTGTTCTAGCAGGCTTCCATTTTGCTTAGTTCAGTTTTGTTGAGATTAGTCAGAATGGGAGATGCATAGAGTAGGGTGGATAGAAGTTGGGAGCTAGCAATGGCTGATCTTGTGCTGTTGGTAAGAAATGGTTTGATACGGTAGAGCAATCCCAGTTTGGCATGTACTATTTTAATAGTTAAGTTGAGATGACTATCAAATTTTAGGTGGGAGTCTATGGTTATTCCCAATAGCTTAGCCTGTGCCACTGGAGCGATTGGAGTAGCATTTGTGGAGTAGATAGTGAATTGACTGTTATCAGTGTTTTTGTTAGAACTAGTTATAATCATAAGCTGAGCTTTCTTTGGATTGAGGATAAGTTGGGCTTTGGTTAGGTAGTTTTCAGCATCAGAGAATGCTAGTTGAGTTGTTTGCAGGAGGGTGGGAATGTTTTGTGCAGCACAGATTAAGGTAGTGTCATCTGCATACTGAATGATAGATGCATGCTGTGTGGAGGTATGGAGGTCATTTGTGAAGATTGTGAATAGTAGTGGTCCTAAGATGAAACCCTGTGGGACTCCTATAGTTATGGGCAGCTGAGGAGAGAGAGAATTTTCCCATTTTATAGCTTGGTACCTGTCAGTTAAGTAGCTTTGGAACCAGGTAAGAGTGGAATTTGATAGGTGATACTGGTTTAGTTTGACTGTGTCAAATGCTTTGGACATATCCAAAAAAAAGAGTTGACACCTGCAGGCCTTCATTTTTGAGATGGTTTACTGTGTCTGTGAAGCAGAGGAGGGCTGTAGTGGTACTATGGGCAGGTCTGAAACCATGCTGAGTAGGTGACAGGATGTTGCTGTCTAGGAGATATTTTAGCATCTGGGTATGGATGCATTTTTCTAGGATTTTGGCCAGGGGGGAGAGTAAAGCAATGGGTCTGTAGTTAATTAAGTTCAGTGGAGGTCCCACCTTTATGTATGGGTGTAACATAGGATATTTTCCAGAGTTTGGGCACATAGTTTTCAACGATTGATCTGTTTATGAGAGTGGAGATTGGGATAGCAATAGCATCTGCTGTGAGTTTCAAGAAATAACTGGGGAGTAGATCGGCTGCTGTTGATGAGGTTTTTAGTTTGGGGAGCATGCTTTTGATTGAAGTGGTGGAAACTGTTTTGAGGGTAAAGCTTGTATTAGTGTTATTTGTGTTGGGGGGGGGGGGCTAGTGAGGAAGGAACTGTCCTGTGATACTAAGGATAGAATTGAGTTCACAAAGTGGGAGTTGAATTGTGTTTCGATGGGAAATTTAGTGTCAGGGGTGGTTGGTTTGGGGGTAGCCTTTTGGGTGAGTTTTAGTAGCTGGTTTATATTTTTCCCAAATTTTTGGGGTTGTGTTGGTATTTAGTTTGTAATGTCGTGTAGTAGGGTTTTTCGTCCAGCCTAATGCATTTTTTTGCATGGTTGCACAGTTCTTGGTACTTAGTTAGGCTTTGTGTTTCTTTGTTTTTTATAGTAAAGCCAGGCAGCATCTCTGGACTTGAGGATTTGTTTGGTTTCTTTACTGAGCCAGGGGTTTGTAGAGGTTCTAACTTTGATTTTGTGCAATGGAGCGACAGTGTCTAGGTGTTGTAGAAATGTTTTGTTGAAATATGCTGCAGCCTGGTCAAGTGGGAGGGTTTTTAAGGGAGTCCAGTCACAGTTACAGAGTAAAGTATTGAGGACCTCAGGAGAGAATTTTTTTGTGTTTCTAGTGGATATATAGTTAGTGGTTTTGCATATGCTTGGTCTACTACGTATAAAGTATATTATGTTGTGGTCACTTAAGGTGTCTGGGAGATGTCCTGCGTGGGGGTACAATGTGGGGTTGTTAGTTAGGACCCAGTCAAGGATGGATTCCTTTTTAGATTTTTTATCACATCTAGTTCGAGTTTGGACTAGCTGCTGGTAGCCATGGAGATTTATTAGATTACTTGGTGGTTCTGATATGCAGGTGAACCAATCTAGGTTGAAATCCCCCAGAATAAGGGTTTCTTGTGAGTATGTGGTAGAACACCAGGATAAGAAGTCTTCAAGGCTAGCAGGTGTATTACCAGGTGGAATATAGATCACAATTGTGGTGATGACCTTTTTAGGGTGAAGTTGAAGTTGTGAGATAAGTATGTCCTAATTATTGGGGGAGGGGTAGGAGTTTGGTAATTGACGTACAGTTAAGTTGGACTTATACAGTAAGGCAGTTCCACCCCCTTTACAAAGTGGTCTGTCTTGTCTAATGATATTGTAGCCGGTAGGGAGAACTTCTGAGTTAGCTATGTTTTTATTTAGCCAGGTTTCTGTTAAAACAACTATGTCTGGGGAGTAGTGTGCTATTGTGGCCTGGAGTTCAGGTATTTTATTTTTGATACTTCTAATATTAATATTTAGCATTAAAAGATGGTTGGTTTTGCTGCTGTTGTTGATTTGCCCTGGGATGAAGATAGTGGGGGTGTTATGTTCTGACATTTGTGTTGGAGCAGTTTGTGTTGGACAGGATGGATTTGGGCCTGGGTTGGGGTGGATATTCCCACATATGGTGAGAATGGTGTTAAAATGGTGATACAGATGTTGGAGTTTGGTGAGGAGTGTGAGAAAGTATTGTGTTTTTTTGGAGAAGGAATGAGAGCATATGTGTTTAGTTCTGAATTGGTCCGTTATGTAGTTCATGAACAATTGTGGACAGATATTTGTGGTGTGTGTATATGAGAGTACATAATGTAGTGTTGTGCTACTAAGTTTAGGGATATTGCTAGAGTGATAACTTGTGGTGTTATAAAGAATTATGAGAAGACAGACTAGACTTAGTTGTGTGATATCCATATTTATAAAGTTTAAGATGGTGCTAGGTGGGGGTCTGAATAGGAATTATAGGGTTGCACTATATGTGGATGGGTAAGTAGTGTGGGCTATATAAAAATGCCTAATGGGAATAAGAGTGATTGGGAGTATTTTTTGTGGAGCAAGTTTGTGTGGTATAATGTGATCTGACTTGAGGAGCTGTGATTGGTGGAAGTGATGTGAGGGTGAGCTGTGGGTGTGGCTGTGATTACTGTAAATATAGAGGTAGTGGGGGCGGGAGGGAATAGGGGGCATGGCAGGGGAGCGGAGAGAGCCCGAGCGTCAGCGAGGGTGAACGGAGCGGGGCAGAGCCCACCAAGACAAGAGTAAAATGTAAATATTACTTTGCAAATCTGAACACTTTAAACAAATTCCTGATTTCTAATGGCTTACCAGCAAGCAGAATGCAAATTGCTGAAGAGCACTTGTGTCCTGGTGGGAGACTAGAAATTTAAAGATGGCTCCATGCTCAGCAGGATTCTAATATAGACTTAGTATTGGGGGATGGAGATAGCACAAGGGGTGTAAACCAGGTGGAATGCAAATAAACCAGAGAGGCAATCAGTGGAACATTATCAGTGAGGGCCTCAGAGGGGGTAAGTAAGAATTCAAACTACCTGTAAAGTGAAGGAGAGAAAAGACAGCAAACTTTGTTAAGGTTGGGAGTGTGTCTTCACTTTGACTTGCTGATTAGTAACCAGTTTGTGCACAGATTAGAGTAGGGAGATACATTAGCAATGAAGGGGAATGTACAGAGATGCAAATAAACAAGTGGGCCTCCAAGTGATACAAACTAAGGCAGAAAGCACTGAGAGGGCTGCTTGATGGTTAATTTAATCACAGGGATCTGAATTAAATGTATACTGTCTATTGGACAGTTAGGATTACTGCACTAGCTGGGGGGGACACAAGACTACAACAGTCAGTTTTATTAGCACGCTGAGAACTACTAAGAAATACTGCTAATGTAATAGCTTCACTCTCATAAAAAATACAAGTAGAATGCCTGGGTGGACTATCCAGGCAACTTAGCACTGCGATAAGTATCCAGTTTTGAAAAACTTTTTTTTTATTACTGTTTTATTGCTAATTTTGCTTGACTGTTAGCTATTGTTTACAGTTTGTTGCATTTTGTGCAGAGGTATTTCTAAAGCCAGTGACATGCTGAAAAAGATCATCCAAAAGTATGCCTGAGGGAAACAGACTCACTTGAAGAAATATCTGCGTAAAAGCCCTGTTGCTGACCTTAGTTTTGCATTACAAGATAATGCAAGAGAGTTCAGATTAACTATGGTTATAAACTCTTTCCCAAATGATGGGAGATTAGACTTCTAGATTATAATGGAAAATATGTAAATTTCTTCCACAGTGAACATAAGAGAAGTCATTTGTCAGACAGTATGCCCTACGACACTGCTAATATCCTTAGGCAATGGTTGATGAATCTGTTGAAACACTCAAACAGGCTGTCACAAATGATGGTTAAAGGTGGTAGACAAGCCATCAGTTGTGGCTGCAATGCCACTGAAGCATGTGCTGGTGGAATAGACACATGCATTTTTGCATGTAAATGTGCATTACATGGAATATAGCCATTACCAGCAGATGTCATAGGGCTGGTCTTAAATGCATTCCTAGACAAAAATAGACTATTTGAGACCTCTCTTAAAAGGTATTCAACTGGAAAAGAAAGTGAGGACCAGGCAAATAGCCAAACAGTTGTTTACCCTCCCTTGCCAAAATACAAAAGGAGCAACCATACTCAACATTGGTCCTTTTACAGAAAAAAGTCAGGGGTAGAGCAATTTAAAGTAAGCATGGTCTCCAAAAAGAAACACTAGTCATGACACAAAGGCCAAAGCAGATAGTAAGGTGGGGGAGGTGGAAGTGGTTTAGCTCCCAGCCAAGAAGGCCCTTCCAGTAAATGACTGTGCCATCGACAATACCTTTCCATCTATTGTGCTTTCTAGAAGTTGGCATAATGGTTAAGGTGTTTACGTTACAGACAAAAGGTGCAGGGTTTGATTCTCACAGGGGGTAATTGGCTAGGCCTAAAATGCCCCAAAAGGGTAGTTAGTCTAGTACTAATCTAGCCATTCCAAGGGGATCCAGTACCTGACAGCCTGAGAGGACATGATTGACAAACCACGATTCTTCGTCAGAGATGGCCTTCATCTGTCTCCCCTGGGCTTCAGGCTTCTGACAAAGGCTCTTGCCTCCCCCATAGTGCCTTTTCTAGGCAAAGTCATGAGCACGAAATTATCAACATGAAAAATTATTCTAAATGAAATTTGCAGGTCATGCTGCTAAACACTAGGAGTCTTAGCATAAAACTGCACTCATTGCAAGCATTCCTTGCTCAGGAGTATGCTGACATTTGTGCAGTCATTGAAACCTGGTTCAAAGCTGCAGAGAGCACCCCAGCCTTATCAGGTTACTCATCCTAGCATCCTTTCAGATCCCAGATGGAGGGCTACAAAGCCAAAGGAGGTGGAGTTTCAATATTTATCAAAGACATACACACCTCCAGGCTGGACAAAGGGTATGACGCACAGGAGACACTCCAAGTGCAGTTAACTGTTGACAAAACACGTATTCAAATCATAGCTAGCTACAGACCCCCAACCATGACTCAAGACACCCACACTACCCATCTGGGCTTACTTGAATCCATCAGACTTCAACCCTTTACCCTGATCCTTGGTGACTTTAACTACCCAACCATAGAGTAGAAGACCTATTCTAGCCCAAGAATGAACGCCTAGAAATTCCTTGACTTTGTCAGTGCCAGTGCATTGGATCAGCTGGTCAACACCCTTATGAGAGGTGAAAATATCCTAGACCTGGTACTAACCAACATGAGTAGCCACTGTAGCACCCATACAGTATCATCCTCCTTGGTAAGATCTGACCATAAAGTGATCACCTTGAAAGTCACTATCTCCCCTCCCTTCCACCTTGTCAGAGTCAAACAAAAAAACTTTTCCAAAGCTGACTACAATCTCCTGAGAGCAGGTGTAAGCAACTTCTCAGCCACTGTCCCTTCAGTAGGAACTAGCACTAACGTCCAAGCCTACACCAAAAAAAACTATATGAGCACCTACATAGTTGTATGAACTCAGCAGTACCTAAAAGGACCAAATCATCTTCCTCAAGGAAGAGTAAACCTTTCTGGTGGACAGCAGCAATAAACAAATTCCATAATAAAAGAAAAAAATTGCTGTCCAGGACCAAGAAGCAGCAGGTGCCAAGTTGGAAGCAGTCTCTCCCTTGTCTGAACAAGCAAATAAAGTCACTGGTGAAATCCTCTAAGGCTAACTTCGAGTTCAAATTGGCCACACGATTCCACTAAGGACAATCACAAGGCCTTCTTCACATATGTCCACAGTCTGAATGGTAACACCCAAATCTGCTCTGAACTGATGGTCAATAACACCACATACACAAACGCCATAGATATAGCCAACCTACTGGCTGACAGGTTCAGTGAAAAGTTCACCCCCCCACCCCCCATCATTAAACCAGGACATCCCCAGCACCTGTCCCCCTTCCCTCATCACCAGGGAGCAGGTGGTTAATGCCCTCTCAAAGGCAAAAAATGCAGTCTCCATGGGACCCGACAACATCCCTGGCTGTTTCCTACATGAACTCAGGCATGAGCTGTCAGCTGCATTAGGCACCCTATTCAACCAAAGCTTGAGCACCATCAGCTTCATCCCAGATGAATGGAGAACAGCCACTGTGATCCCTCTACACAAAGGTGGGGCATCCACTGACTCAGGCAATTTTAGGCCCATCAGCCTAGCTAGCCTGCTCTGCAAGGCTATGGAATGCATTATCATGGACCTTGGCAATCTCCAAATGCTTGACCCCACACAGTTTGATTTTGTCAAAGGGAGATAGTGCCTGTTAAACTTGGCTGACTTCTTCAAAACAGTCACCAAAGCCATGGACGAGGGGAAGACGGTGCATACCTCCTAGCTTGACCTAGCCAAAGCCTTCGACACTATTCCCCACTCAGGCATAATAGATAAACTCTCCCAGCTAAGCATCAACACCTATGTTACCAGATGGATAGCTAACTGGCTCACTGATAGAACCCACTCAGTCAATATAGGGGAAGCCACCTCTAATAGTAGACTGTAACGAGCTGTGTAACCCAAGGATCGGTCTTGTGGCCTCTACTGTTTGGGATATACTTTTCTGAGGTGCAAGCCAAAACCAGTGGTCTGTGGCTGACCAAGTTTGCAGATAACTGCAAGCTGGGTGCTGTCTTAAACTCCCCTAGTGATGTGAACATCCTCCAAGAGGGCCTTACCCAAACAAATGACTGGTGCCAGAAGCATGGCCTCAAACTGAATGCCAAGAAATGCATCATTATCCCCTTTGGGGAAAATGGATTCCCCACTAATTATCACATTAATAACAATGTACTAAGCACGTAATCAGTCATGAGGGACTTGGGCACGCAGGTTGATAGCAACCTGATTTTTGACCACCATGTTGCCTCCATTGTACAAAAGGCTTTCTACATGGCTCACCTCATAATTAAGAGTATTTCATCCAGGAAGAAGGGGGTCATAACATCCCTGTACTCCTCCCTTATCAGAACCGTTATCGAGTACAATATCCCCTTTGGCATGTACCTTGCCAAGCACATGCAGCAGCTGGAGAGACCACAGAGGTTCATGACCAGGAAAATCCAGGGTCTCAAACACCCATCCTGTACTGACAGGCTAAAAGCCCTGTCTCTCTACTCAGTCTTACATAGACTGCTCAGAGGTGACCTGTGTCTGGCATACAAGGCCATCTCAAACACAGCCTTGTTGGAGTTGCTGCATATCTGTAAGTCAAATTCCACTCATGCCTTCTTCATGGAAGACCTCAACCTGGTCTGTGACATTAATAGAACTTGTCAGCAGGATAGATTTCTGTCCCAAAGACTCCCACATCTATGGAATAGACTCCCTCTCCATGTCAAGCATAGTACCTCTCTAGCCTTCTTTAAGAGGAACCTGGACGACTGGATGGGAAACAGAAAATACACCCCTGGGATCCCACCTGTGTCCCTGCTGGACAGGGGAAACAGGTGCTGACTTTGTGGGAACACGGGCAAAATTTTTGGCTAGGCTTATAAGGGCCTCCCGGCCAATAGTCTAGTATCATCCTATGAACCTATGAATAGTCTCTCACTTCAAAGAAAACTGTTTCAACCTGACAACTGATCTTTGAATAAGAAAGGCCTTCTCACTCTTTTAGGAATGACATCCCTTCCCCAGACCAGGCTTTCTAGCTCTTCCTGTCCTAAAACAAGTGTTTTGAGGCCAGAGGTGAACAGAAGATCCCAATAACAAAGCAAGAAACAGTATTTTACTCAAGACAATTGCTGGTATTCAAAAAGGTTGCCCTTGGAGGTCTGTGTTAGACGTCTCCAGGTAATTTCATGATGCTGAAACAGTCAAGATTTTAACCTTGTAAATTCTTCTGCTTCTGCAAGATGTTTTAATAGTTACTATGGCTGTATAAAATGCCTACATTCAAGTCCTTAATCACAGGGAGTAAAGGTGATTCCTTCATATATCTGTGATGTACACAATCCACTGCATGACCAGTTTGAGGATTACCATAAGCATTCATAAGTCCTGCCTGATCTCTGCTTCACCAAGACATTTTTGGGGACAGTACTAGACAGCAAACTGGACAGACTACTTCTTCTTACACCTTCTGGACTCTTTCTTTTGCCATGTGGTATGCAACAGTTTTTTTTAAGGCAATAGGTTACCCAATCTGTTACCCCTGTTTAGCCTTCTCATGCAGAAAACTCAGTGGTACCTAAGAAATGAAGTAAAACCCTGAAGGTATCAAATGACTTATTTTTATTTGATTAGTTTGCCAGTTATTTTTCTTTAGGTTTTATGAAATTAATAGACCATATTAAAGCAGCATATTCACAGAATAGAGAACTTGTCACATTAATGCTTTAAATGCTTGTGCCATTACTATTTTTGCTGAACATTGTAAGGCAATACTCAGTACTATACCTAAACACCTCCTTGCCATTATCAGTCTAGAAATGGCTACAGTGAGGTATTGGTTAAATTAATTTTGTAACCTTGATTTTTTTGATTGTATAAGTGTTTGAAATTCGCCACTCTCCTCAGTGGCAGAGATGCCTTGAGCTTGTTCACCAAACTAATGAGAATAAAGATCTAACATCAGTACTCTTTAAAGAACGTTTTACTCCAGTTTCCCTTTAAAGAAAGTTTTACTCCAGTTTCCCTTTACGTCTTGTCATTTTATTCTAATGTTTCAACCCCCCACACACACACACACACAAACAAATCATCAGTTATGTTTACAACAGCCTTTGAGCCATCGTTTGCTTGTACATCAGCTCTTTGTTATGCCTCTGATTCTGATAAAATGCTAAATGGAAACCTTAGGAACCTGTACCATCCCAATGGTTCATTAAGTATACACAGTTTGGAGCTTTCTTCATCTAGAATTTCTTGCAAGAAACCCTGATTGCAGCTAGTATTAGAAAGAACTTAGCACCTGGCATCACTGGGACCACTTCTTCAAATGTAAGAAATTGAAAATGTTGTCTTTTAGGCACTTTACTCATATTACTCAGATCTTACAGGTCAGTACAAATGAAAATCTACCCTTGGTTTACAAAGCTGACCATACTATTCATTCATTCTGTTATCTCTGACTGCTTTTTATGACATCAACATTTTCCATTCTCTTTGGTTCTACTACTGACACTGTATCGGGGCTTATTTTTATATAATGATTTCATAGTAAACATCTTAAGCTTGTAAGTAAATCAGGATATTCATGAAAGGATACCATTAGTATAATATAGCACAGAACATTAGTGACATTTGCTCATTTGAGTGCTAATGTGTGAAACAGGATCTTCTACTTATGTTTGTATTCACATCAGTATCTTTTGACTTATTACATTTACTTGGTGCTCTGTTAATGTACATACAGCTTTTTTCATGTCTTTTAACCTCAATAATTCCAAAGTAGCCTCATTCAATGTGTCTACTTTAAATTTATCATTTCTTTTATACTTAATATTTCTTCCTATTTGTCTGACTTGCACTCTTGTTGCTTTGCTTCATTTTAAATTTCAGACTTAATTGTATCAAATCTTTTCACTTTAATAACACCCACCTTATCTGTTTGCTAGCTTACCTTATTTTCATGCTTCTTTTTTTTCCTAGGTCCTTTTTTCTTTCATGCCTGCTGACCATCAAGTCTTCATTTACTGGACTTCAGCTTATTTGTTCTCTCATACTGGGGAGCACATCAGATGTATATGGGCACAACTCATTTATGGGCGTCATACAGGCAACTATGATGGTGCTTTGTGTCCACTGGGTTCCAGGGTGGATAACAGCCTAAGAAAATTGATTTAAAACATATTTTCTACTTCTCTCTTTCTCATTTCTTACTAGTGACACACCCAATTTACAGAATGCATGTAATTTGTAACTCTTTCTCTTGTAAATCTGTAAGGAATGAAAGGAAGGGAAGTGCATGAATCTGTTTAAAGATATAACCTCTTACATCTCCAGTGCTACCTGATCATAAAATGTTATCAGATTCCGCTTCAAAGAAATAGCTGTTTAAAACAATGAAAAGAGAAGAAAACTGAGAATAAAATGCAGACAGTTAAGGGATATGTGTTGACATCTTGTGCATTAGTCCTCTATATTGTATCTGGGCTGGTGACCTTTACAGGTTGCAGAACTGCATGTCTAAGTCATGATTTTTGTTGTAGGAAAGCAAAACAACTAAGAAATAAATTGATGCAATGATTTCTAGGCAAAAGGAAACAATGTCACGGTTTTTAGGGAGTAGAACAGGATGATGACCTGAAATGTATATAAATATTTGCTTCTGGCCTTTGTTTTGTTCACAATGAAGATATTGAGGTGACCACTTCCCTGTAAGTTTGCTATCTGCAGTTTCTGTCTGTTATCTTCTAGGAAGTTAAAACATTGAAAAGTTCAGTACTGTTTAGGCTACAGCCAGAAGTATGTAGTTAGTTTATATACAGGTTTTCTTTAAATATTCCTATCTTGGGTATTCATTAAAGGGGCTACTGCAGAGGCCGTGCTCCAAAGACAAAATATTTTGTGATTCAAAGACATGTTAGGCATAATGAGGAAATACCTCATTATCGGCTAATTTGCGTATCTCTGAATCACAGTTACTACAGTGATGTGCAGATCAGTGTTGATCTGCACATGCCTGTAGTAAACTGATGCTCATGTAGGCATTACAATTCCCTCCATTCAGTCTTCCACAAACACATGTACATGCACATGCACACACACGACAATCCCTGTACCTTTCCCTGACCTATCTGCCCAATCATTGCTCCTCCATGCTGATACCCATAATAGCTCAAGTGCCATTATGACATGTGGCTTGTGTACCCAATACCCGTCCTTAAGTTAGTGCCTTTATTGCACTTAGAGGTAGTGTAATCCCTGGTAACTAGTGTTCCCCTACTCACATTCCCTGTCAATGACACTTAACTGTTAAGTTATTCCCTGGGTTTTTTTTGTTTGTTTTCCCCATCCCTTGATTCCTGTACTAATGGTGCTGTTATGGCACTTTACTGTTGAGTTATCCCCCATATCTTGTGCCCCCCCCACCCTGATCCATGTAACACTGTTGCAGTAGGTAGACGAACACAGACTTTTGGCCATGTTCACTACTGCAGTGTGATGGGACCAGTTGTGCTGATCTACATGGCCAAGTGCTTTCTTGATTAGCTTGATATATAGATGCCTTTCTAGAGGAGGTTCTGGGGAAGAGACCACATGGCTAATTAGCATGTGCCTCTCCCCAGACTGCTTCATCTGCATTCAGCATTCAGCATGGCCTCAGTAAAGCAAGCACTATGCAATGCTACACGTCTTTGTGCTAAAGTACCTTGGAAGCTGAATAACAAAAGGTTATTTTGATGTCTACACATAGATGCACACATTGAGCTACCTTCATAAATTCCCCCCTCTATCTGTAAATGAATGTTATCTGACTTTATATGTGAAGATTCAATTCCTTTGCATGTTTAATCTGGAACACTACAGCAAATATTGCAGTTAAAGTAAAGTTAATTTATTCATTTTTAATTTCTTGTAGCTGCTATTTTTGCTATAAATATATTATCACACTTGATTATCTTTGAGGAAAAATATCATTTACCACTGAAGCAAGCTATTGCTCCCATCTCCACTTACCTAGATTGTATGAGCCAGTAAAAATATTACGGTGTCGTTTATAATATTTGGCTTAAGTGCCACCTGTAGCTGGATGAAAGCTTTGGGGAATTGGAGAATTCTGTCCGTTTCCTTGGAAGTGCATTTGTGTGTGTCTGTGTGTGCGTGCATGTGTGTGTGTGTGTGTGTGTGTGTGTGTGTGTGTGTGTGTGTGTGTGTGTGTGTGTGTATGAAAATAACTGGCAGAGAGACTGGGAGAGGGAGGGTCGTGGGGTAGAAAATCCATTCAGTTGGTGACCTGTGTGAGTCTAATCTGGTGGAAGATATTGAAAGCTCATACCCAGGACAGCAATGTACCTTTCCTTTATACTCCTGCGTGTGTATGAAAATAACTGGCAGAGAGACTGGTGAGGAAAGGTCGTGGGGTAGAAAACCCATTCAGTTGGTGACCTGTGTGAGTGTAATCTAGTAGAAGATATTGAAAGCTGATACCCAGGACAGCAATGTACCTTTCCTTTATACTCCCTGGGCCAGGTTGAATTTTGTGAACTAATTATTAAGTAAACTTGTGTAACTCTTAGTTTAACTTGCTGGGTACCAGTGATATGACATTAAAGACCATCCCCTAATGTGCCAGCTAGGACTTTTTATTCATATTTGGTAGCAGTGATTGCCACTGTTCATCATATTTGGTTGAAACCGCTGAGATCTATATCCATGCATCTTATCCTCAACATCTGTGCTGTAAAGACAATTTTTATACTGGGCCAAACCTCACCCATGGGTGGTGGTGAGCTACCTGTGTGAACACAGAGGCTAACAGTGCCTTCATTTTGTGAATGTACTCTCCAGTAAACATGCTATGAAAGCCACCATCAGGCAGTGGCTTGGTGAACCAAAAGCCTGTCCCATTGTCATCCCTCCTTGAGGGATTGTGGCAGTGCATGTTTTGCCCTGCCATGACCTACCCTCAGGATGGACATGCCCGTGTTCCTCTTCCAGCATCATCAAGTGCCTCATTCATTACTCTTAACTCAGATCAGCTGAGTCGTAGTCAAGGGTTTATTTTTCTCCATGACCATTCGGAAATATGCAAATTCCTTTAAAAGCGTTTGTATTTTCTTTTGTAGAGGTTATATTTCTGGTTCTTTCTACCACAGATTCAACATGACTCATAAAAAGCAGAAATAATGCTTCCTGTTGTGTTTACAGCCACAGCCGAGTACCAGAGGCTTGAATTTCAACTGCGGGATATTTTCCATGCACTTTATAGCTCTCTTTTCTTACCCATTAATTTTAGCAATGTATTCTCACTTTATTGTTTTTTTATATACACACACATTCTTTTGCTCATTTCATTAGTCTAACTGTGTACTTCTGATGTCACCTGCTGTGCTTACATCCACTGCTTTAGGTAGGGTCAGGTCTGTTTTGGTTATAAGCCTGCCTATTGTTTCCTAATTTCTTACAAACTATTTTTTCTGCTATTATTGAATTATGCAGTTCTCATAAACATAATTCTTTAACTCACTAATGTACATGTATAATCTCAGTATGACCTTGTAAAGAAGAAAATTTGGAAGAAATGACAAGTACTTCCTTGGCTGACAGTATTTCCTGCACTTCTCTCTAATTACTGTTGTTTTGTTTTCTTTCTCTTCAAGAAAAAGTACACATTCCTTTATGGCTTGTATTAATGTGTGACCCTGTTCATTTTCAGGCTTCTCAGCTGTTAAACTAGCAATAAGGAATAAAGTGAAGTTCAGGATCCAAGGCTTTCAGTCTTCCCTAAATTTTGTTGCAGTGAGAGAAGTTGCGTTGGCGTATTTGGTACATTTTGCTGACTGCAAATTGTACTTCTAAACTTTCAAGTACAGAAACTCCTGAAGACCAATATTTTTCTTCATTTCTGTGAACATTTGATTTCAAATTTGCAAGTATATTTCTAAACTGTAACTCAATTTAGTATGTGGGTGTGTGTCAGAATTCTGTAGCTTCCGTGAAATGTTTAGTAAGATTCCATTGTAAAAGGAATATGTACCACGTGGCTTTTATCTGTAACTAGGCAGTGGCATATTTAAAGCTGTGCAGCCAGCAAACTGCAGTAGAGAAGTAGATGCTACCATGCTGTAAGCCAGTCAGCAAATCAACATACAAGTTTTTGTCACAGAAAGTACAGATGTGTAAGATGAATGCAAAAATAACAGTAGATGTTCAAATGATCACTGCTGAAGTTGTCTTACCTATATGGGTTATATTCTGCTGAGGATGTAACAGACAGCCAGTTTCCAAAGCTTTAGGGCACCTTCTAAGCGAAACAGACTGTCACCTTCCAAGCAACCAAACTGTTAAGCAGCTTGATTTGAGCTGATTAAAAGATAACTTTGGGAACGAAGCCCTTCAGAGCTTTCCTGCAAACAGAGGGAGGGAGGCTGAGCCCTGAAATAACAATGCTAGGTACAACAATAAATAAATGTTTACACTCTGGCATAAAATATACACCAAAAACAAGGAGGATGGAGGGAGGCAGCAAGGTAGACAGCAGTGATCATTCAAACAGCTACTGTTATGGTAAGTTTAACTTAGACAACTGTACTATTTTCATCATATTGATCACTGCTGCAGTACCCTTAGCCATATGGATAAATTACCATAGCTAACTACATTTGGGAGGTTCAAGGAGAAGAGTCTAGGAACCCTTGGAGAATGGTCCAAGCAAAGCTTCATCTGGATCTAGAGAAGGAATCAAGCTTATAGTGCTTTGTAAAAGTATGAACAGAGGACCATGTAGCAGTGTCTACAGAACTTCTAGAATCCAACCCTTTCCAAAAAGCCATAAATGAAGCTAAGGCCCTGGTAGAATGGGCCTTGACCCTGACTGGAATACTTTTGTAATGGTGAATATTACAAAAGGTAATACCCTTAGCTAAAAAATTGGAAGTAGTGTATTTTGACACAGATTGCCCCTTCTTCTTACCTTCGCAAGAAAGAATCAATTAATCGGAAGAGCTGAAAAAATTTGTTTTGTCAAGGTAGTACCTGAGTTGTCTGTTGACATACAAAGTATAGACTAACCTTTCACATGAAAAACCAAGCAAAAAAAAACTGCTGGCAATTAGGCAAGAAGAACTCAGACACAAACTAGCACTTTCATTCAAATTTAATACAATTGAACTTAATCAGAATTTTTTTTTTCTGATGAAGTTCAGTTGTATTAACTTTGAACGAAAGCGCTAGTTTGTGTCTGAGTTCTTCTTGCCTAATTGCCAGCAGTTGGCTTTGTTACAGACAAACCTTTCTCGATAATTTTTAGCTTCATGAAAGAAAATGGGAGATGAATAGTTTGACATAAAGTAAACTCAGATACCACTTTAGGCATGAAGAACTAGTTCTCAAAGAAACCCTTTCCTTATGGAAAATTACATAGGGTTGACTCACCGTAAGAGCTTGTAACTCATATACCCTTTTTGCAGAACAGTCAATAAAACTGTTTTCCATGTTAAGAACTTGAAGTCAGTCAGATTAGCTGGTTCAAATTGAGCAAGTTTTAGCTTTTCTAACACAAAATTAAGTTTCCAAGGATAAGCCATCAGTTTACTTGGAGGTCTTTTATGCAAAATTCTTGCAAGAATATTTTGACTTGAGACTGCATCGAAAGAGGAGGATCAATGGGCAGACATGCTGAAATGGCCAATAAATTAACCTTAATAGAGGAATAATAAAGGCAATAGGATAGTAAATCACACAAATATTATAAAATTCAGATACAACTAGCCCTGAATCAGTGCTGGTTATGTTGTTGGCACACACTAAAAAAACTTTTCTGTTTGCTAATTTATGATTATATATGAATATCTGGCAGCAGACTTTCTTGCTTCCATTAGTACCTACTGCACATCCTCATTAATCAGGTGCCTAAAAGGAATTGATACCCTATCATCCAGGCAGTCACTTTAAGATGATTGATGTTGGGATGTGTCAAACAACCACGTTCTTGTATGAGTAGATGCAGTTTGTGAGGAAGTTTGTGGTAATTGCCCCTGGCCATTTCCAAAAGAAGGGGAAGCATGGTTGCCTTGATCAGAAGGGAGTCACCACAATGATCTTGGGGGATTCCTTCTGAATCTTTAGAAATACCCTGGATTTTGGTATAAATTGTAGAAAAGCCAAAGAAAATAAAAGGCAGCCTTCTTGCATGGAGTCCTGGAACAGATTATTGCCATTTTGTAAGAGAGGAGGCAAAGTGGTCTACATGAATAACTTCTCACAGATGGATCAAATCTTGGAAGAGCCCCTGATCTAGTTTCCATTCATGAAGGTCTGCCCTGGTCCTGCTTTGCTTGTCTGCCACACAACTTTGCTCTAACAAAATGTAGGATGCCTGTAGAGTGAGATTGTGCTGTGAAGCTATATCCCAGGCTAACATGGCTATTCTGCAAAGGGGATACAACCTAGTTCCCCTTTGCTTGTTGATGTACCACATGACTATGGTATTGTCCTTAACCACTTGAAGAGGTTGCGGGGACAAAAGATGGTTACGAAAGTTGAGTGTCTTGATCAGGGCAAGCATATCCTTGATAGTTAAATGCTTCCATCTGTTCTTGATGTTCCACATCCCCTGCACTCTTAACCCTCATGAAATTGCTCCCCAAGCAAAGTCACAAACGTCTGTGGTGACTGACTGCTTTGGAGAAAGGAAGGAGAAAGGGAGACCTGGATTTAAGGATATCTGTTGTCTCCGCCAAAAGATTTCTATTCTGACAACCCCCAGCACTGATATTTGAAAAGATAAAGGGTGTTGATGCTAGGACCAAAGAGATTTCATGTACCATTGTAATCGTGTCATGTGGGGTCTTGCTATGGGTATCATGAGAGTCCTAGAAGCCTTGAGACCCTAAATCCTGAGGTAGTGCCTTACAGTGACTGAAGTTTGAGTGGAAAACCTTAAAAATAGAAAGATCTGTTTTTTATTCTGTGGAAGAAAAGCTCTTTGAGCTGAGGTGTCTTGTTGATATCCCAGGAACACAGTCCTCTGTGAAGGAGCTAAAAAAGATTTTTGAATATTCTCTTGGAATCCCAGATTCTGTAAGAGATCTTTTCCCTGAGAGAGATTACTGATACTTTGAAAAAGACTCTGCAAATATAAATAAGTTGTCTAAATATGGACAAATGTGGATACCCTGTTACCTGCAGTGAGCTACAACTGACACTAGACACTTTGTAAATACTCTTTGTGCAGTGGATAGTACAAACTGTAAGGCAGAGAACTGGTAATGTGATCCAGACACACAAAACCTTAGGAAATATCTGAGGTCTGGATGAATAGCGATGTGATGATAGGAATCTTTTAACGCTAGTGTTTTTGAAATAGGAAAGAAGAAGTAACAGATTGTGAAGTGATATCAATTTGAATTTCAAATGTTGAAGAAAAAGTACAATGTACACCTTAAAGAGCCCTTGATATCTTAGGGCTGAAGTCTAACAAAAAACTTCAATCACTTTATGGGTTGGGTGGGTGTAGTTGAAAAATCCAAAGTTAAGACAAAATCAGGATAGTTCATCCCCTTAAAGTGTTGGACCAAAACAATAAATACTGGCTAGCATTGGTTAACCAAGCCCAAGACCATCCAATGATCCTGTTAATACCATCAACCAATGCTTGAAAAGGGTGCACTCATTCTTCCCAGAATAATACTTATAATCTTAAAATCTTATAAAAGGACACTGAGTATTTCAGTTTCAACAAGAAGTTTTAATGGCAGTTGAGCGCTGTTGTATAAAATTACAGTTCTGTATAAATTCACACAAATAGATTTACTCAAAAAGCTTGTGTGTGTGTGGAGGGAGTAGTTTAGACAAGTGTCTATCATTGGGCACTGAAGTCTGGAAATAGCCAGTGGTTTCAATCCTTTCCAATTCCAAAGTGGATGCCCAATAGCGCTAAAAAGTAAAATGAAGGTCAAGTGTTTCAAGCTGAACAAGCTTAACCCAGTAGAGTTCAAAAAATCTAAAAGATTAAAAGTACAAAGAACTTTTAGAAAGTTTTTTTTAGAAAGAAGACACCTGATAGCAAACAAAAACCTTCCTTTCGGTAAATAAATGAATGATAGTTCAAATAATTGAATAACAAGATTCATAATTCTGTAAATAATTCCTAATATATGTGATTGAGCGCTTTTGCTCAGAGCTTCCTCATATCTGCCTTATATGATCAAAAGATTGGGAGCAACCTAGAAATATCGTCTTGTGGGGTGGTAAGCGTTAGAGCCAGTAAACGGGAATAAATTAAACTTATTCTTGGGTTGGCAGTGAAAGCTAACTAAATGAGGGGAATAAATTAAAATAAAAGTTATGGTTGGCTTAGTGGTGAAAGGTCGTATACAGCAATATATTATTAACTGGATCATCAAATGGTCGTGGGCTTGGTTAACCAAAGCTAGCCAGGATTTATTGTTTTGGTCAAATACTATACAGGGCTGAATTATCCTGATTTTGTCTGTATCATTTTGAATTTGGAAACTATCACAAACATGACTAGGAAAGAAAGATCCAGAACTGATCTCCAAGCATTTCTTTCTTTAGGTGGCACTACGACCATCCTTAAATAAAAACACTTCCCCATCTAGGAAGGAGGAACTGGCTCGATCACTTCTTGGACAGCATGCGATGAAGAACAGGTGCAAGCAGTAGAGTCTCATTTGGAAGATGGAGAATGACTCCCTGGAAAGGAGGAAGTTTCTCCCACTGCCATCTGTAACCTTGATGAATGCTTTTCAGAACCTATTTCTCTGAAACAATCTGTTGCCAAAGAGAAAAGTAGAGATTCAGACTTTCTAGAAAAAAGGGACCAAGGTGAGAGGGGAGGATCACAAGGTCTCTTGAACAGTCATTCATAGTTATTGGACTGTCCTTGGTTTTGGGAGGTTCAAGACCTCTTCTTGGACCCCCCTTGCCATTTCTTCTTAAACATCTGTTTACCTGAATTTTGTTCAGACTGTTTATTCTGTTTTTTTTTTTGTTTTTTTTTGTCAAAATTGGACAAGGAGATACAAAAATCTTTTGGACAATTTGGAAAAGGAGGGCTGAAAATCTTAGAGATTCCCTGGATCAGCTTTCATCAAAAGTTTTGATCACCTTTGCAGCAGAGGGGCCAGACATTCAATCTCTGTCTAAGGGAGAATTTAAAATCTTACTTTTAACATCATCTAGAAGGTTATGAAAATGCAGGCATGGAAACTTCCTTAAAACAGTACCAGTGGCCATTGTCCTGAAAGAAGTATCAACAGAGTCATATACACACTGCAAACAATGAGTAATGATATGTGCAATACAAAAAAATTTCCTCACAAGAAGAAACTGCAGATGGGACTTCCAAGATGGCTGCAAATTGAGTAACAGCTTAATTCTATCTCTCCCAGTGTGAAAACAGAAACTTAGCAGAGAAAGCCAGTGGAAATAGATTTTTGGGTAAATGTCAGTAACTGGCTAGTAAGTGCAGTGCCTGGATGCCAGTAAAAAAAGAAATACAGAGGACCTGAAGGAAAATCAGCTACAAAGGGCGACAAAAAAATTACTAGGAAAAGTACTAAAGCTGTTCATCGAAACGCAGTGCAAGCTACAGACTTCCAGTAACCTAGAGGAAAGTATAAGGCAACTGCACACAGACCTGACTAAAATAAATGAAACACCGATAGAGTATATCAACTCAAACAATAAAAGGCTGGAAAAATTCAAGAAACTTTAAACAGATATTCAGATAAGCTGATAAAACTGGAAAACTCAGAGTTCAAAATGAAGAAAATGCTGGCTGAATATGAGAATGCACAAGAAGAGATGTTTCAAAAAATAATAGAATTAGAGGAGAGAGCACATAGGGAAATCCTGAGATTTTCTGCTGTACCCTAAAAGCTGGAAGGAACAGACTATTAATTTTATGAAAGCACAAATATCTAACTAGACTGGTATACCACAACAGGGATTGTCAATTGAAAGGGCACATAGTGTGTATGTTCCAAACCTTTCTATGAGAAAACATCCAAGACCTTTAATAATAAAGATGCGATCTTACCAGCAGAAGGAGTTGATTCTGAGAACACTGCAGAAGAAGGACAAAGTACTAAAAGTGGGAGACAGCAGAGTGTTTGTGGAGAATGACTACTCAATGTACACCAGGCAGAAGAGGAGTAAATTTATTCCATTATTCAGAGAATGTCAAAAAGGAGGTGTGACATTCAAACTGCTGTACCTAGCTATCTTCAAAATATATTTCCCTGGAGGAACAAAATAATTTTTGATGAAGTACATGCTAAGGAAGAAATACAAAAGTTTGTCCAACAAAAAGTGAGCTGTGAAACAGGAGTTTCTGCTTCTTGATCTTCTGGTAATAAAGACCACAGAGAGATTGTGCCAGTGAAACCTTTTCCAGTGTTTCAATAGAAAATGCTTGAGAGAAGGAAAAAAGCACAAGAGTTGACTAGAAGAATCGAGAGTACGTTGGAAATTAAGCTGAGACAGGGTTTGGGAGATATAGATGAACAGGAATAGTACAAAAAATCTGGAAATATTGGACTTTCTTGGACTTTGTTAAACTTGTAGGGGACTCTAACGCATATGCCCTACTCCATGTCATAACATTTGGGGAATAAAATTAGTAACATGGAAATTGACAAATGTGGGATTACAAAGTAATAATTTTATTTGTGAAATATGACAAGAAAATCTGGAAATATTGGACTTTTTTGGACTTTGTTAAACTTGTAGGAGATTCTAAAGTATATGCCCTACTTCATGTCATTAATGTTTGGAAAAATACTCAAGAGAGGGGAAGAGGAGGAAGAAAGTTAACTGTAAGTAAAATAAACGTTTTTCTTAATAGTACTATTTAAATAGTGCATGCTTTTTTGCATGTTATAAAGTAAATGGGTGCACCTGTTTTTCTTTTTTTCTCCCTTCTCTCTTTCTCCTTGTTCAGTTTTAAGAAATGTAGGCACTGCAGTGTAAAAAAAAAACTGGTTAAAAGAGCATGGCAAACAACCTGATAATGAGAAATGGCTTGGAGAAAATGTTTTCTGGAACATTCAAGTGTTTTCCCATGTGAGAGAGCTGTAAAAATAAAATAAAAACAGACAGCACTTAATAGAATCACAGGCTGTACCATGCATCTCAGTCTGGATAACCTTTCTTTTAGGTTAGCTCAAGTGTGTGTTTGTGACTGTCAGTTTGGGACATCTGTTCCTATTAGGAGGGTAAAACTTCAATATTTTAAGATGTACACAATTTTGTGTGTTATTACATTAATAGGTTTTAAGGGGTATTTGTGGTGTGCGTATGTGTATTTTTGTTTAAGGGTTTTCAGTAAAACAAAAAGTTCTGTAAGATGTGGCGGAGGCTCAAATGGAGATGACAAGACACAACTGTATAAAAGATTAATCTGCCAAACAGTACAAGCATGTAACACAAAAGCTGAAACTAGACACAACAAAAAAGATGTTCAGCATAAAGATGGGAATAATAATCCCAGTCCCTCCACACCACACACTCCAGAGACCTCTACCTCATTACCACAATCAACAGAACATGCTGGAGGGACAGGTTCATAACCCAGAGACTTCCCATGCTATGGAATATACTTCCCATACATGTCAAACAGAGCACCTCACTGGCCCTCTTCAAGAGAAATCTTGAGGAGTGAATGGGAAATAGAAAATTTACCTCAGGGATCATTCCAGTGGGTCTACTCGACAGAGGCACTGGGAACTAAGGTCAGGTGGCACGATGCCAGGTTAATCCTATGGGCTAGGCTTGTAAAGGCTCCAGGGCCATTAGCCTAATACACACCTATAAACCTATGAATATGATGCTTTCTATAATGTCTTTAAACGTTAATGGTCTCGTAGAGAAATACAAAAAAGAAAGGATAGTGAGCTATATTAAAAATGTAGAGTGTAAATAACTATGCTACATGAGACACACTTGGAAAGAACTGAACATGTGAATTTGATAAAGAAATGTTTTCAGGGTGGTTATTCAGCAGAATACCCGGGGCAAAGGAAGAGAGGAGCTCTTATATTAATTGCAAGATGAGCTCCAATAGTAATAGAGGAGAATAGAAAAGACAATAATGGTAGATTTGTAGTACTAAGGGGCTACTGGCAAGGGAGGAGGATTGCAATGGCATGTATTTTTATTCCTCCAAAAACTGCTATAATGGAGCTTAAGAAAAGTCTGGGAGAAATAATTACCTTTCAGCAAGGAATATTACTTATAGGTGGCAACTGGAATTTGATTTATAAGAGTGAAGATGTGTCTGGGGGAGCCCAGAAATGAAAATATAACAAAGGAGGGTGTATTTTTAAAGAAGAAGCTGTGAATTCAGTACTAGGAGTTTGGAGTAAATTTGCATATTATTCCCCAGGATACAAAAACTGGGCTGGGCTAGACAGAATTTACATTTCACAGAAACATTTGCATTTAATTGAAGGTCTTTATATGCACCCAATAACTATTTCAGATCATTCACCAATAATAACTAAAATAAACACACAAAGTAATGAAATAAAAATGAGACACTTGTGCTTTCCTATCTATCTGTTGAAATGAGAGGAATTTCAGGAATGCCAACAAGGGAATGGAGAAAGGAGATTCTGCTGATAGAGATAACTACAACTGGGGATACGGACAATAGACAAGAGGGGGCTGGAAATTACTGGACAAAACTGGCTAAGGAACCAATGTATTAGCAACAAATAACTAGAGAGGGAAAGGTAATAGAATGTGAAGATGACAGGATCTGAATTGTAGGTTAGAAATTGTCTTCCCTCTCAAGGATTGATATCAGAGTATAAGCAAAGAGAAAGAAGCATGTAAAATATTGCATGGTAACTATAAGAATCAATCAGTGGAGGTTAGAAACAATTGGTAAGAGAGACTGGATAAGCAATTCACAAAGAAACAATGGGGGGGATACATGTATGTATCCCAAACATGCAACAAAGTCTGGAAGTTTAGGATCTTTGCTTGGAAGTGTTTACATAGGTATTTCTATACCCCAAGTAGACTCCAAATAATTTTTCCTCAGGATGATAGCAAATGTTAGAGGTGCGATGGGAAAGAATCAGGTGATTGGGAATATATTTTCTGGGAGTGTAATGAGTTGGCAGACTTTAAAGATTCCCTGCCGACTGCTCTGTTGGAGATGCTGAGTGAACAAATTGGTGTAACTAAGGATATAATTTTTTGAGCTATGATACAGAATCGGAATTGCTTAGACATAGCAAGGCCTTGCTGAGTCTAATCATGATGGCTGCCAAAAAAACAATTACTACAAAATGGCAATCAAAGTCTAAACCAACTTTACTAGAAGTAGCAAATATAGTACCAAAGACAAAACAACTGGAATTGAGATCTTTAGAAAAGGGTAGGAGCAAATTACATATGAAAAAATGAGAAGTGTGGGATCAGTACATGCAGAGGAGGAGCGAGGTTTAAAAGAAGGCAGAATTTGTTGACTAACATTGACTAGATATAAGTGATGTATAATGTTTGCACCTACAGTTGTATCAGCATGGTTTGTAATGTATAATGTTTGGAACTGAGATTGTGTGTCTTTGGTTTATTTTCATTTATATAAATCCAAGATTGCCTATATCATACATGTTAGTTTAATAAAGATGTTTTTTGTTTAAAAAAAAAGAAAAAACTGCAAATAACCCATTCCTCATACTTTCACAATTGTCATGATAAACTTTAAGATGAGAGCCTAACAATACAAACTTCAGAAAATCAAATTTGAAGATGTATATATTTTTCCTTATAACTATCAATTTCACATCCTTATCAGAAGGAGTAGGATCTGAATTAACTAAGTGCCACAGTGGGGGTCAACAAAAGCTATAGCTATATAGTTTAGGAATAGTGTATAAAAAATTTTAAGACTGAGGAACTTTGTACATCCTATCTGCCTTTTCAGGGGCAGCTGGCTGACTATCAGGGCAATTGCAGGCAGTAACACACGTCCTGTAAAGGAGACAGAACAGGAGGAATGAGTGTAGGTTCTGGAAAATCCTTCTGTAACAACTCATAGTATTTTCTAAGGGGCTGAAAAACTTCACTTTTCTCACACTAAAATCACTGGTATATTCTAAGAACAGTCTCAGAGAAAGAGAAACCCTCACAGGGAGAATCAGAAACTGAGCTCTCCTCTGTGTCTGAATCAGAAATCTGAGGGGGAAACCCTATATCCATCCCTTCATCTTGCTTTTTAGATGCAGAATCCTCAATCTCTTCAGGAAAACATGAATCCCTCTTTCTTTTACTAGAAACTACTTTATAAGAAGTATCAATAACCTGAATTACATCCTGAACCAGTCCAAGTAAACTACTGCTATCAAAAGAAATTTGAGGAGTGGATACATGCTTTCTTTTCTTTTTCTTATTGACATGAAAAATGGGGCCAACTGTTACTAATAGCAGCAGCTAATTCCTCAGGGATAGGCACAGCATTTTGACACAACAGGGAAACTTCCTTATTCCCTCTCCAAGGACCAACAAGATTGGCTTTACCTCATCCACTGAGGGGACCCCAACAGCTGTCTGTTCTATGGTCAATGCCTCCTTCCTGGGTAAGACAAGCAATGATTGCTGTTAAATACTACCAGTCCACAAAAATTACTTTTTTGACCAAAGAAAAACCAGTAAAAAGCACTTTAAAGCACTATACCTGCCCCACAAAAAAAATAAAGGCATCGTCTCCACAGAAAAGAATGTTTCCAGTTACTTTATACTGCTGACAGAAAAAAATGAGTGCTCTATTTAAAAGTACATTACAGTCTTAAGACAGTCCATTAAAACAAAACACTCCTAGCTTTAAAACAACCTTCCTGAAGAGGAAAGAAGGAAAACATCAACAACATTAAGATAGTGGTAAGTTCCCCCAAGGGAATTTATCTGCCCAGCAAAGGAAAGCTGAAGTCAACCACTTATCCTTGAAAGCCGCGGAGAGATGTAATGTTTGGCAGCAGTAAAGTTCTGAAGGGCTTTGACAAACTTGTCTTTTAGTCAGCTCAGCTTGAGCTGCTTGACAGTTTGGACACATAGAAGGTGCACAGAAGACTTGGAAGATGGACAGCTGCTGGAAGATGGACAGCTGCTATATCCTTTTTTTAAAACACCTTTATTAAATTATCAGTTAAGGTGTAGGCAAACAGACATTAACAGAAAATAAAACAAACCATTTTAACATTTTTCCATTTAAATACAAAACATACCACATATATTTTCTTTGCTACTATAATCAGTCCAACATTATAAACAAATTGCTGAATTCCTACCTTCCTGTAAGCCTCACTCCTCCTCCTCCTGAACATTATTATGCATGTATTGTTTCCCCTATTTTGGTGTACTTCTATGTAATTTGCTCCTTCCCTTTTATAAATATTCATTTCCAGTTCTTTCATCTCTTTTGTAGTATTCAGTACCTCAAATACACTTGATGTAGGCTTTGATTTCCAATTTCCAGTAATTGCTTTTGTGGCAGCCAACATAATTAAACGTAATAAGGCCTTACTATGTCTAGGCAATTCAGATCCTGTATTCCAGCACAAAATAATCATTTCCTTTCTTACAGCCATTTGCTCACCCAATATTTATGATAGAGTACTCTGTAGGGAATTTTTAAAATCTGCCAACTCGCTACACTCCCAAATCATATGTTCCTAGTTGTCTCTTTCTTCTGCATCACACTTCAAACATTTGCTGTCTACCTGAGGAAAATGCTTTGAAGTCTGCATGGGTATAAAAATACTTACGCAAACATTTCCCAGCAAAGATCCTAAACCTTCTGGACTTGGTTGCATACTTTGCAGCCATACATACATTTTCCCATTGTTTTCTTGTAAATTGTTTTTCCACTCTCTCTTCACATTCTTTTCTAACCTCCTTTACTTAATTCCTATAGTTTTCATGCAGTAGTTTACATGTCCCATTAATTATCCCTGTTGTAACAGCTGCTTCTGTTCTAGATTCAACTAAAATCTCTTGCCAGAGCAGCTGTTTCACTTAAAATTCCCCTATCCCATTCTCTTTGCCTGTACTCTTGAGATCAAGCCCTGTTAGGGAAGGCAGTCTCTAGCCTGCTATCCAATTGTCTTTTTGGCCTCATTCCACTGTGATTACTTTTCCTGCTTGAGTTATTTGCATCCAATATATTGGTTCCTTTGCCAGGTTTCTCCTTTAAATTTTAGCCCCCTTTGCCTATTTTCTATACCCCTACTTGCATCATTTCTATTTGCCAAATCTCCTTTCTCCATTCTCATATTGGTTTGGTCTTTAAATATTTTCTATTTCTTTATGAATATAATATTCATATGGTAATTTTTCTCCTTAAGGATCTGCATCCAAAATGGCATTTTCTCTATTTCTGTACCATTTCCCTTGCTTCATCATCATCCCTTTTCACTTTGAATTATAACCTTCTCCTTGTGTTATGTATATGATCATTAACTGTATAGCTCTAAAACATCCCTTTAAATCAGATAAACCTAAAACACCTTGTTCTATTGGAAGGATCAGTTTAGCCCACTTAACTCTTGCCCTCTTTCCCTCACAGATGAATTCCTTCAATTCTTTAATTGTTATCCAGAACTTCTCCTCAGGTTGATAAAAGTAGGCCAGACCCATATAAAGGGACACTTTCACTGCTTGTATTTTACTATTCATATCCATTAATAAGAGTTTCCAGTTTCTCAATTTTTGTATTATGTTTTGTTTAGTGTCTTCCCACATATTCTTAGCTGCCACAACAGAGGCCTTTTTACTCCATACTCCTAAATAAATTACCTTTTCATTTCCCCATAAATATCAGTATAAATATCAGTATTGCTGAATCAATTCATGTGTGGGTGCATCATTTACAGCTATAGCCTTTGTTGTATCCTCATTAATTTTATATTCTGTAAAGACTTGAAATTGTCTCAAAATGTCCCATGACACTGAGATATCCTTTTCTGGATTTATCAGGTGCAAAATAATACCATCTGCAAATAAAGCCATATTTTCTTGATTACCATACCAGTTATATCCTTGTACTTCTGACTCCCTTATTTTCTTTCCCAGTGGCTCTAACTAGCCAGCTGTTATATCCTTGGCAGGATATAACCCATATAGCTAAGGCTACTAGAGCAGTGATCAGTATGATGAATATAACACAGTTGCTAGTAGCCATTACTTCAGCAAGGAGAATTTCAGAGTTAGAACCCTTGTTTTGCAGACAGCATTCTGCAGTTTTCCACAGAGGAGTAATGGCACTTAGAACCAGACCATCTTTCAAGCCTATAGTGGTTTCAGAGTTAGCTCTGACCAAATGATGCACTAACAGTATGTTTTACTAAATCACAGATCAAGGGGACAAGCACCTTCTCTGAAAGAACTAAAGATGCTATGCATACAGACCAATTTTTTATATAATTTATACCAGAAAAATAATGTAGAACTGCAGCCAGACAGACCTAATGTAAATACTTCCTAGATGCATAGCCCTCTTTTTCATTTTAGCAAGTTTCCTTTTGACCTTTTTTTACCTTACTCTTTATTAACTATTTTGTGCACTTAATGCAATTATTAAAAACATAAACTTTTGTGTGTACATTTGGCAGTATTTCTTAGAACAATGAATAAACTGAGCCTATTACAGTATTATACTAGCCGCTGTACTGTCTATTTATTCTGCCCCTTGGTGTTATTTTAGAAGGGAGTATTTTTCCTCTGCTACTACCCCAACCCCATCCCACCCCCTGTACTACACAGTTTCCAAGGTATTCCATTTGTTCACCAGTATAGTCCATGGTAAATGGCAACTACCTTCTTTAATTTTAATTAGGTCATATCTTCTTTCCAGGTTGGGCTTTTTATTATTATTATTATTATTATTATTATTATTGTGAATATGATGGAATTAGACTCATTTGAAATAAGGACTGCATTTTGATTGCCTGGGCTTCTGACTTTCACTACTGGTGTGTGCAGAGACAGAAAGGGGAATACTGACATCAGTTCCTGTATTTTTGGCAAATGTTCTTATTCTCTGGCTGTTTAATTATTGGATCAGAGTATGGGAGAAGATTAACTGAAAATGGATAAGGGACAGCTTGCTATAACAGCTTTTCTGTTTTCCAAGCAACATGCAATGAAATCACAACTTTAACACTAAAAGTTAAAAAAATTACAGCACAGAACATTGCTTCAGAATTTAAAACTACCACATTTAATGTGATTATACTAAAAAATACACATTTTAGAGCAGTAGCTCAAATCAGAAGTATCTACAATTTGTTGTACTCACTTATCACTAAAGGCTAAAAATTTACAAGCAAACAAATAGTTTGAAAGTGGTTGTTAGTCTGTTTCTAACTGGCTAATAAACTGATATCCAACACAAACCCATTTCAGCTACATATAATCACAGTTTATGAGATACGTGCATTTATCATCTCAGGTGGATACAAGGCTTTCTCGTCTACTTCCGCCAGAACACCAGTACTGCTGCAGCCTACATGTTTCAGAAGCAGAAGCATTGTAATTTATTTAGTTACAACAAACAGGAACTTGGACACTTGACAGCTTTGTTGCAACCGTCTGCAAGGAAAATTTTTTAAAGTCATTACCCTGCTGAAAATCTCTTTCTGGGTAATGCCGTCACTGTATGAGAGTATACATCCACATCACCATGTGACTAGGGTCTTCAGAGGATCATCTTTAGTTGTAATTAGTCTTGTTTTAAAGCATGATTGTCCTTCATTTAGCTAAAAATATCCATTAAAAAACATACTTTGTTTATTATAGGTCTCTTGTGAAACCGCAAAGCACAAATCACTCAACTCGCACACAACCCATCCACAACACATTATGGTGAACCACATACAGACTGTATTAACGTAAACAAACAGAAACAGAAAGTTAAACATAAAGCCTTGGAAAGACATGAGAAAAATTATCACCAAAATTAATTTCTGCAGCAATGCCTTTCCCCTACACTTGCTGTGTGGGGGGCTTTGCAATGACCCAACATCCCTCTTAATTTATTAGCTTCCCTCCAAGGTCATATGTCAGCTTGAAGAAAAACAAAAAAAAAACAAGCTTCACCACTGTTAAACAAAAGTAAACAAACTTAAAACCTGCTGTGTAATTTAGAATAGTAGTAAAACCAATTCATAAGTACATTTGCATAAAAAACTTCAAAATAATCATAGTATCATAGGAGATTACTAAGCTATTGGCTCTGAGGCCCTTATAAGCCTAGCAAAGAGTTTAGCACATGTTTAGACAAGTCAGCACCCAAAGCCCCTGTCCAGCAGGGACATGGGTGGAATCCTAGGGGTATGTTTTCTGTTTCCCGTCAAGTTATCCAGATTGTGCTTAAAAAGGGGTAAAGACGTACTCTGCTTCATGTGGAGAGGCAGTCTATTCCATTGATGGGGGAGTCTCTGTTACACAAATCTGTTCCGCCAACAAGTCTTGTTGATGTCACAGACCAGGTTGAGGCCGCGCGTGCGGGTTACTCGAGTGGAACTTGACTTGCGGATATGCAGCGGTCACATCAAGGTGGGGTCCATGAATGCCTTGTATGCTAGACAGAGGTCACCTCTGAGGAGTCTGTATGAAACTGAGTAGAGGGATAGGGCTTTTAGCCTATCTGTGTATGGTAGATGTTTGAGGCCCTGGATTCTCCTGGTGGGGAATTTCTGTGGTCTCTCCAGCTGCTGCATGTGCTTTGAGAGATACATGCTGAAAGGGGGCATTGTAGTCGATAATGGGCCTTATAAGGGAAGAATACAGGGATGTTATGACCTCCTTGTCCCAGGATGAGATGCCCTTAATTATGAGGTGGGCCATGTAGAAGGCTTTCCATACAACGGAAGCAACATGGTTGTCAAAAGTCAGGTTGCTATAAATCTGGGTTCCCAAATCCCTTACTACTGATGCATTAATGTAAACAAACAGAAACAGAAAGTTAAACATAAAGCCTTGGAAAGACATGAGAAAAATTATCACCAAAATTAATTTCTGCAGCAGTGCCTTTCCCCTACACTTGCTGTGTGGGAGGCGTTGCAATGACCCAACATCCCCCTTAATTTATTAGCTTCCCTCCAAGGTCATATGTCGGCTTGAAGAAAAACAAAAAAAAACAAGCTTCACCACTGTTAAACAAAAGTAAACAAACTTAAAACCTGCTGTGTAATTTAGAATAGTAGTAAAACCAATTCATAAGTACATTTGCATAACAAACTTCAAAATAATCATAGTATCATAGGAGATTACTAAGCTATTGGCCCTGAGGCCCTTATAAGCCTAGCAAAGAGTTTAGCACATGTTTAGACAAGTCAGCACCCAAAGCCCCTGTCCAGCAGGGACATGGGTGGAATCCTAGGGGTATGTTTTCTGTTTCCCGTCAAGTTATCCAGATTGTGCTTAAAAAGGGGTAAAGACGTACTCTGCTTCATGTGGAGAGGCAGTCTATTCCATTGATGGGGGAGTCTCTGTAACACAAATCTGTTCCGCCAACAAGTCTTGTTGATGTCACAGACCAGGTTGAGGCCACACGTGTGGGTTACTCGAGTGGAACTTGACTTGCGAATATGCAGCGGTCACATCAAGGTGGGGTCCATGAATGCCTTGTATGCTAGACAGAGGTCACCTCTGAGGAGTCTGTATGAAACTGAGTAGAGGGATAGGGCTTTTAGCCTATCTGTGTATGGTAGATGTTTGAGGCCCTGGATTCTCCTGGTGGGGAATTTCTGTGGTCTCTCCAGCTGCTGCATGTGCTTTGAGAGATACATGCCGAAAGGGGGCATTGTAGTCGATAATGGGCCATATAAGGGAAGAATACAGGGATGTTATGACCTCCTTGTCCCAGGATGAGATGCCCTTAATTATGAGGTAGGCCATGTAGAAGGCTTTCCATACAACGGAAGCAACACGGTTGTCAAAAGTCAGGTTGCTATAAATCTGGGTGCCCAAATCCCTTACTACTGATTGAGTGCTTAGTGATAATTTATGGGGACATCACTCTCCCCAAAGGGGATGATGATGCATTTTTTGGTATTCAGCGTGAGACTATGTTTCTGGCACCAGTCATTTGTCTGAGTGACACCCTCTTGAGGATGTCCACATCACTAGGGGAATTGATGACAGCGCCCAGCTTGCAGTCATATGCTAACTTGGTTATCCATAGCCCATTGGTTTTGACCTGCACCTCAGAAAAGTATATACCAAATAACAGATGCCCCAAGACCGAACTGTGGGGTACACCGCTTGTTACAGGTCTGCTGCTTGAGGTGGCTTCCCCTATTTTGACTACGTGGGTTCTATCAGTGAGCCAGTTTGCTACCCATCTGGTAACATATAGATTGATGCCTAGTTGAGTGAGTTTATCTATTATGCCCAAGTGGGGAATAGTGTCAAAGGCTTTGGCCAGGTCAAGGTAGGCAGTGTGCACCATCTTCCCCACATCCATAGCTTTGGTGACTGTCTCAAAGAAGTTGACCAAATTTAGCAGACATGACCTCCTCTTGATGAAGTCAAACTATGTGGCATCAAGTGTTTAGAGGTTGCCAATGTCCTTGTTGTTGAGGTCCATGATAATCCATTCCATGGTCTTGCAGATCAGGCTAGTTAGGCTGATGGGTCTATAATTTCCTGGATCGGAGGACACTCCACCTTTGTGTAAAGGGATGACAGTGGTTGTCTTCCACACAGCTGGGATGAAATCAGTAATCAGGCTTTGGTTGAATAGGGTACCTAGTGGTGCTGCAAGTTCCTGCCTGAGTTCATGTAGGATGCAGCCTGGGATGTTATCGGGTCCCATGGAGGCTGTATTCTTTGCCTTTAAGAGAGCAGTGATGACCTGTTCCATAGATTTAGGGTGAAGAGGGCAGGTACTTGGGATGTCCTGATTTACTGATGGGGGGACAGAGGGGTAAAGTTTTCACTGAATATGTCAGCCAGCAAGTTTGCTATATCTACGTCATTTGTATATGTGGTGTCCTTGACCACCAGTTCTGAACAGATCTGGGTGCTTCCTTTGAGGTTGCAGACACGTAAAAAAAACCTTATGATTGTATTTAGTAGATGTGGCCAGTATGGACTCGAAGTTTGCTTTGGAGGATTTCACTAGTGCTCTTATTTGCTTGTTCAGGCTAAGGAGACATTGCTTCCAATTGGGCACCTGCTCCTTCTTGGTCTTGGACAGCAGTTTTTTCCTTTTTAAATAGAGTTTATTTATTGCAGATGTCCACCTGACAGATTTACTCTTACTTGCAGAGGATGATTTAGTCCTGTGGTCAAAAAACATGATTAAAAAAATCGGGCCTCAAGCCCTAGTACAGAAACTTATTAACATTTCAACTATTGAGAGATTACTGATACAAGCACCATTTGTCAGTGTAATTATTATCAGAGAGACTGAAACAGCAATTAAAACAAAACAGATAACTGGAGGGTGTTTCTGACTTAAGTGTGTTGTAATTACTCTCCAGTTAGCTTATTTTAACCTACAGATTTTGCATTTAGCAACCTGCTCTTCATATACTTTTGATGCTGTTGCTAATAGTAAAACAGAAAAAGTTCTTTGTGACAGTTCTTTTTGTGAACAGTTGTAATGCTATTAGAGATGAGTTTTTGTAATAGGTGTATGGCCCATTATCTTGAATGCAATAACATCACAGCCTGCAGCTGTTTTGGATTTCATCTGGTTTTGGAACTCTCTGTTCCTAGTATGGCGACTGTTTTGCTAGGAAGTAATTTACCTGCCAAACTGAGTTGTCATAAAAAAGCTTAACAGTGCTGCTAAAAAGGCAAAGAATTGTCTTTTCTTATTTTTGTTTGTCAAGCAGATGAGTGGGCTGCTCAATGATCCTTTATATCCAAGGTTCATGCCAAAAGTACAAAGTATGGAACTTCCAACCAAGAAGCAGACTACCTACTGTCATACAGGCAAGACAGTCAGATGCAGATGTTAAGTGTAGCACACAAGGACATTCAAATTAGTGCAAAAACATGTGGGTGGCCACAAAAATATATAGCAATGCTAGAGCTGACAAAAACCTAGTGAAGGATATATAAAGCATAATATGAGTTGAGTGGGTTAATGATGATGAAAATACATTTCTTTGGTAACAGCAGTTTGAGGGTGCATGATGATTTGTATTCTTAATTTATTAATATATTATTTGTATAAGTATCTGCTTGCTGTAAAGATGTTGAAAATGTCCTACTGGTACTTTTCATGTATGCATTTATTGACCAGACTAGTCTTAGTAGGCCAGTGGCCTTTTTTCAGAGGAGACGTGAGGAGGTATTCATACTGAGTAATGGAAATTTGGCCTGGGCACTGGGGCAGTTTCAATATTTATTTTTCAAGGGTGTGTTGGAGAATTCTTCCCTGTGAGAAGATGGAGGAGAGGGAATGAAAAATTTAGGAGGGCCTGAACAAAGCTACAGTAAGCAATGCAGTTCACATGGAGATATGCAGAAAGACAGCATTGTAAGATGATGGACTGCATAACAAAGATAAAAAACTGATTACTGAAAGAGAAGTGAAGTGAGACGACTACTACTCTTGATGGGCAGATGTGTACTTTTTTAAGGTTGGCAGTGTTAATAAACTGCAGGATAAGATTGCTAGATGTTATAGTAAGAAATCCAGGAGAAATGCTAGTACAGATTGTGAAATTAGGGGTGGGTGATTTGGTTAATAGTTTTGAATTAATATATATTGGATAGTGAGAAAATTAAGGGATTGAGTTTTGTGGTAGTGGACACGGATGTTATAAATATAGGGGACTTTTTTTCCTCTGATGATAGGGAAGAAAGAAGAAATTAGGTACTCCTATGAAAGTGTGCAGAGAAATAGTACGCAACTTTCGTATGATTGTAGGAAATCAGAGACTATATACTATAGGAGAGCTGAATTAGGGAATAATGAGGGGGGGACAAAATGACGTGAGATTTTTTGAGGTGAACAAAATGAAAGTAGATTTATTACAGAAAAATGTTTAACTAAAGGAAAAAAGAAAGAAGAGGTGCTTTTGTAGGCAAACAAGTGAGATATAATAAAGGAATATCAGAAGTTGAGGATGGAATGGAGGAATATTAAAAGAGTAGAAATTATGACTGTTATGTGAAAATATGTGACTATGTATTGTAAAAGAGAGGAAGAAGGTACTGTAGATTGAAAGGTGAAACAAAGCAGTAAGTACAGAGTATGCTGCAAGCAAGGACAACTAAAGGGAAGACAGATAATGTGCCAGGAATGTATGGTATAGGCTATATATTTTATTAACAAATAATGGCAGTGGTTGTTGTGGGTATTAAATTAATGGGAGCAGAGATGGGTGCAGGAGGAAGACTTGTAAACAGGAGTTATAAAATTCCTATGGAAGGAAAAGAATAATAAGAAACTGAATTGGAGACAGGTGACATAGGATAACAGATTATACGATTATGATGTCAAATTATCAGAAAATGTTTGAGGAAGTTGTAGACAAAGTTGTGTAAAAAGGTTATATGGAGTTAGAAGAAGAACTATAAAAGAGGCATCGGTGGTAGTAGAAGTGATAGAAGGAATTAAAGTGAGAAAAGTAGATAAGAAAAGTGAGATTTTTGTGACATTAGGAAAGCATATGACCATGCTAGTTCTGAACAGTTATGGGGAGTCATGCTATAGGTTGGATTTCCAAGGAGACTAATGGAAATAATTTACTTGCATTTGGTAATTAGGTTAGTCTGACTGAGCAGAAGCCAATTTTCAGCAGAGAACTTGGGGGAAAAGCTCCACATTTTTACAATAGACAGTTGTATGAAACAACAGTTAAGTTACAAAGTAGTGTGAAAATAGTAAGTACTTGAAATGTAACATTGAAATTGAACTTGCGTGATTAAAAAGTAAAATGGAATGAGTTAGCGAACTCACACTGGAGCATGTAAATAAATTTAAATGAAAGATGTAACGTCCAGATAGCAAACAGCACAAGAAGAACTTTAATGACAATTAAGGTTGAGTGCTTCTGTCTGTATTAACACAATAGACATCATAAGAACCATTTAAAAACTTGCTTTTAGCTCAAAAACAGGTATAAAAAGACACTTAAACACTCCATTTTTAGTGACCAGTCTGAACATTTAAATCCAAAAATCAACCAGTCACATTAATAAACTGACTATCTGATGATTTCATTGGACCATTCCATGCTAATAGTGGTCCAAGTTAAAAATTTTGACAAAAGTACAAGTACAAATAAAAAATAGTAAAATAATAAGTAATTTGACATTAGCAGCTTCTTCTTTCGGCTTTTTCCTGGTTAGGGGTCGCCACAGAGGATCACCTGTCCACTCATGATTGGCAGTGGAGTTTTACGGTGTCGAGTTGCCAGCCTGGCGCCCAACCTTCCACGGAAGGCACACACTTGCACACACTCACACATAGGGCCAATTCAGAATATTCAGTCCACCTACAGCATGTCTTTGGGATGTGGGAGGAAACCTGAGCACCCAGAGGAAACCCACCCGACCACAGGGTGGACATGCAGACTCTGCACAGAAGGCACACCCAGGCCGAGGATCGAACTGGAGAACTTCTTGCTGTGAGGTGCCAATGCTAACTGCTGCACCACCGTGGCCACCCTAATTTGACATTAGCAGCTAAATCATATAAATGGTTGACTAAAGGTAGATGCTGTTGCTATACTGACAAGGTAGTCTATTTAGCAAGGTGCTGTTCCTGTCCCACGTTTTACATTGGAAAGATGAATAATGAGCTTAACAAATGGAGTTATCAGCACCTTTATAGCATTAACAAAAATGATAACAAGAGTGCCCTGGCCATACATGCAGTTGTGTCCCAACTTTAGGATGTCTAAATTTTCCATTTAAGAGAGGATTCAGTCAGATCTGTACAGTGAGGATTGGCAGAATCATTTATTACATAGGGAAATGTTATGGCAATTCCACCTTGATGCTACAAGTCCACCTGGTTTAAATGAAACCATCTCCATTACAAGTGAACTGAACAGTAGAGCTTTAAAGTTATGATTTAGCTGCTAATATTATATTATTTATTATTTTACTGTTTTTTATTTGTACTTGTATTTTGTCATAATTTTTATCTAGGAACACTATTAGCATGGAGTGGTCCAAAATCAGACTATTAATGTAATTGGTTGATTTTTGGACTTATTTAATGTTTGGATTGGTTACTAAAAAAGTGTGTGTGTGTGTGTGTGTGTGTGTGTGTGTGTGTGTGTGTGTGTGTGTGTGTGTGTGTGTGTCCATCTGATGTTGTTAATCTTCTTGCCATTCATCACTGATGGTTCGGTTACGAGCCCTCTGAACCAAGTTGGCCTTTTTACCAAGCTCGCGCCAGCCAAAAAAACTCTCAAGCTAAGTTTCTACCCAGAATGCCCTTCTCCCTATTACCCCAGATCTTGTTTGCCATGTAGCTGTAAAGCCGCGTTTCAGCCAAGCTCTCAGCAAAGTTGAACATTATTTGATGTTTGTGTGAAAACGTTTGATATCTTCAGTCTATTACCACCGATCGTTGGGTGCAGATCATCACCAGAGGTTACACCATTCCCCTTTCTTGTCAACCAAATCTTCCAAGAAAGCTTCTCAATGTTCCACCCAGTCAAAGGGAAGAAGCAGCTTCAGAGATAATAAAGCTGTCTCAAAAAAGAGTCATCCAACCAGTCCCACCAGACCAACGTGGATCCAGATTTTACTCAAGATTCTTTTTGGTGCCAAAAAAGACAGGGGACTGGAGACCCATTTTGGATCTCAGCATCTTAAACAAGTCTGTCACCCAAACCAAATTCCGGATGGTCACGGTTCAATCCATTCTCCCTTTTTTAAGAGAAGGTGATTGTATGTGCTCAGTAGATCTCCAGGATGCGTGTTGCCACATCAAGATGGACAAATGCTCCAGGAGTCTGTTTCGCTTCCGGCTAGGGGCCAGTCATTATCAATATTGTGCCCTGCCATTTGGTCTCTCTACAGCCCCCACAATGTTCACAAAATGCATGGCAGTGGTCACAGCTCACTTGAGACTACAAGGATTCTGGGTATTTCCATATTTGGAGAACTGGCTCCTCACCACCCCCACCGAGCATCATCTGGTAACAGCACTGCATTATACTCTCTCTCTGGCAAAATTGTTGGGAATAACAATACATTGGGAGAAATCAAACCTTACTCCTACACAACAAATATAATAAATTGGAGCAGTGTTCAATACCCAGTCCTGTCTAGTATCACTCCCAAATCACAGACTCCAGTGACTGAGGCTTCAGCTCTGAGTGATACTCTGTCAAACAAAATTTTCAGCAAGGGAAGTTCTTCAGACCCTAGGTTCTATGGCAGCTTCAATTCCAGTAGTGCCCCTAGCGAAGCTACATATGCGGATCCTGCAATGGCTTCTTCTTTGTCAATGGTTCCCAAGGGCTCACCCCCTCTGTTACCAGATTCAAATAACCACCTTCTGCAAACAGAACCTCCTTTGGTGGATGAGGCCAGACACAGAACTTTGGAGTTGCCTATTTCAATCCCCTCAGCTCAGAGCCATTGTGACCATGGATGCTTCCCTGATCAGGTGGGGGGGGGGGCATTTCCAGGGACAGACAGTCCAAGGCACACGGTCCACCTCAGAGGCCCACCTGCATATCAATGTTCTGGAACTGAGAGCAGTGCTGTTAGCATTGCAGGCCTTTCATTTGACTCTCCCTTCTGGGACAATTGCAATTCAGTCAGACAATGTCAATGGTCTGGTATATCAACAAGCAAGGAGGAACCAAGTCCTACCCCCTGTGTTGAGAAGCCATGAGAATTTGGCAGTGGGCAATAGCTTCCAACTGCTTTCTGATAGCAACACATATCCCGGGGAGCTACAATGTAATTGCGGACAAACTGAGCAGATGCATCCTCCTGCCTCATGAGTGGTCCCCCAATCCCGAGGTGGTGACAGAAATCTTCAGCCACTGGGCCCAGCCTTGCTGTGATCTTTTTGCCTCCCCTTCAAACAACAAGTGTAGCAGCTATTTTGTCTTTCTTTCCCTGGAGGGGGAGACTGCAAGGGACGGTCTAATCCACAACTGGCCCATGGGACTTCTTTACACTTATCCTCCCATTCCCCTAATTCCACAATTTCTAAAAAAAGCTCTTCAGTTGAGATGCAAGGTGATCTTCATAGCTCCATTCTGGCCTCCTTTGGCCTCACCTTTTATACCCGCCGTGGATTCTGGACCCTCTTCCAGATCTGATTACTCACCCCCAAGGGTTGAGCCACCCAAATCTATCCAGTCTCAAGCTGACAGCTTGGTTTCTCCACTTCCATTAGTTGCCAGGCAAGCTAATCTCTCCTCGCCTGTTTGAGATATCATTCTGGCCTCTCATAAACCATCCACCAGAAGACTATATCAGGATAAATGGAAAAGGTTCTTCATCTGGTCCAAGGATAACATGCTAGGCCCATATTCAGCTCCAGTGCCTGTGGTACTTAAGTACTTGGCTAAGTTTTTTTGATAATGGAGCCTCTGCCTCTACCATATGAGTACACCTAGTGGCAATTTCTAATTTCCATAATGGTATAGATGGCACCCCTCTTATCTCTTTACATCTATGCAAGGCCTTCCTCAAGGGAACCTCTCATAACAGGCCTCCTGTCAGACTGCCTGTGGAACCATGGAACCTCACTTTAATCCTTCGATCTTTGACTTAAAAATTCTTTGAACCCACTACGAAGTGTAACCTAAAGATTTTGTCTTGGAAATCTTGGTTCTTGATAGCTATCACATCAGCCAGAAGGGTCTTGGAGCTCCAGGCATTGTGTATCAAGAGGCCCTATCTGGTTTTCCATAAAGACAGAGTATCACTTCGGACGAATCCATCCTTCCTTCCTAAATTTGTTTCTGAATTTAACATTAACCAGACCATTGACCTACCAGTGTTCTTTCCAAAATTTTCCACTAGAGGAGAATACTGTCTTCACTCCTTGGATGTACATAGGCAAGTGAGATTTTACCTAGACAGGACCAAACCTATCCGTAAGTCTGAACAGCTTTTCATCTCCTTTTCTCGGCCCAGAATGGGAGATGCTGTTTCCAAGATTGCATTATCAAAATGGCTAAGAGACTGCATACATTTCATCTATTCCCTCAGTAAAGAACCTATGCCAAAACTTAAAGCTCATTCCACTAGATCTGTGGCAGCATCTGTAGCTTTCCATTCCAGGGCTTCCATGGATGACATTTGTGAAGCAGCTACTTGGGCTAAGCCAAATACCTTTATCAATCATTACAAATTGGACTTGGTCTCCAGAGGGAGACCTGCCTTCGGCTCAATGGTACTCAGGAATGTTCTTCCATAAGCCTGTAGAGCTCAAGGTAGTTTGGGATTCTGTCCCATCAGTGATGAATGAAAAGAAGATTAACAACATCAGATAAAGAAGTTATGTCTTACCATAACGTTCCATCTGTCTTGTTCAGCTTCTTTCATTCATCATTTCCCACCCTCCTTCCCCCTCCAAAAGCTCCTGGGGGATGGTTTGGGTCCAAATGGTGAGCTAGGGTATTTGCGTAGAAGTGGCTCTGGCTTTACTTCTCTTCCTCTAGCAAACTCGATCTGAGGTAATAGGGAGAAGGGCAGTCTGGGTAGAAACTTAGCTTAAGAGTTTTTTTTGACTGGCACGAGCTTGGTAAAAAGGCCAACTCGGTTCCGAGCCCATCAGTGATGAATGAAAGAAGATGAACAACACAGATGGAATGTTATGGTAAGATATCACTTCTTTTTTTATACCTGTTTTGAGCTAAAAGCAAGTTTTTAAATGGTTCTGTTAATATAGACAAAAGCACTCAACCTTAATTGTTATCAAAGTCTTCTTGTGCCGTTTGCGATCTGTACATTTTAATTTTCATGATTAAAAAGTAAATAAGAGGTACACATTTATGTTTCTATGAAATGTAATAAATTGTAATATTGCTAGTGCAGACAAAGGGAAATGTGGTAGTAAAGGAAAAGAGGAATGTAGAGATTATAGGGCGGTACGAAACATAAACAGGCAGAAGTTTCTTTAGGAAACGTATAATGAGTCATGGGTTAAACTGTAAGTTAATGAAAATTATAGAGTTATGATTAAGACAAAAAAGGGTGTTAAGCAGGGATGCCCAGTGAGTACAGTAGTGTTTTTCTTTGGTGATGAATATAGTTATAGGTCGATTAGAGAGCAGTAAAAAATGCAGAAATTGTTTTATGATAAGGTAAAGTTATAAGTAGCAGAGAATTATGCAGATGATATGGTGATGGGGGAAAAACAAAGAATAAACAAAGATACTAATGATTGAAATTGTCTGAAATGCTAAAGGTGTATTTTCCTTAAGTGAAGAAAAAAGTAAAGGAGTTTGGAGTATAGATAGGTGAAATATAGTTCACTGTGAAAGGAACAGAAGTATTAGAAGTAAAATTGGGCAAGAAGATTTCACTAAGAAGCAATGGAAAAGTTTATTACAGGATGTAAAGGCAATCAAAAGCTTATAATTTAACTTTTAAAAAGAATGTGTATCTATTTGATGAGACTAGGAAAACTTAATTATGTAAGAAAAATGTTTCTGGCTCACTCAAAGAGACATTTGTCGGACATTTTGGTATTATATGGTATCAAGGCTGAACCAACTAAAAAGCGACAATTTGTATAATAATCACGAGACGTGATATGGATTGATTAATCCAGTGTTTTTGATGTTTTAAAATAAAAATGGTATCTAAAATATTAGACATAAAGTATAAAAGGTCTGCTTTGAGCTGGTAGGGGAAAGGAAAAGAAGACAGATAAAAACAGAGATTAAGAAGGAATATTATAAAAACACTGTGTGGTTTACAAATGTAAAGAGAACTATATGTTATGATTAAACTATATGTTGTACCGAGCTTCAAAAATGTAACCACAGTGCCCCCTGCTGGAAGAAAGATGATAAATGAAGCATTTTATGACTGATCTCAAAACTCTGAGACAGATGTTTGGACCAGCAAATTCTTTCTGTTGTTTTGAGACCAGAGTTAATTGCTAGATTTTACATGTATAATGTATTTTATTGCTGTGGCTTCCTGGCCAGGTGCAAGCTTACTAAGAAATGTAAATTTTGAGTTTCTGGTAGCCTGGGAATCAGGGAAGTGTCAAGAATGATGTAATGTGAAATGACTCAGCAGTACTGTGTTATCAATTTAAGACTTTCTCAGAGAGAGAGAGAATTAAGCATTTTGGATTGAACACATCAACTCACCAGCATTCCTCCTTTGCTCTGTATGTAAGTAGGATCTTAGAACGTAGTATTAGAGGTAGATAGAATGTAGCCAGATTAGTTTAGCTGCTTTCTATATTTATGTCAGGCTATCCTAACTTTCAACTGTGGCTGTTTTGTGTAGAGATAATTTAAGCTCTCAGAGTGCATTGCATGTAATTGGTGATACTGTAACAGCCACTCCTAAATAGCCTTCAAGTCTCAGTCACACTTACTATTTGGACAGTAATATTGCACAGTAAAATTGGTCACCCCTTTGGGAAGGGCCTTATAGTAGCTGATGTTAGTGGTTGGTGGCAGTTGGTACTACCTTATAGTCTGGCAGAAAGGGGGCACAGCTGGAGAACCTGTGCCAGCCTTCCCCAGGAGTACCTGTGTGTTTGTATCTAAATCAAATCTTATAGTGTGTGTGTGTGTGTGTGTGTGTGTGTGTGTGTGTGTGTGTGTGTGTGTGTGTGTGTGTGTGTGTGTGTGTGTGTGTGTGTGTGTGTGTGTGTGTGTGTGTGTGTGTGTGTGTGTGTGTGTGTGTGTGTACCAGCTACTTGGACAGGGACACGAAGCACTGGTTGGACAGAGAGGGATGCTGGAGGTTATGGCTTGACCACTAGGCTGAGATCTGTACCCTATATCTGTGCCAGTGGGGAGTCTTATTGGGGATCTGGAGAGAAAGGGAGAAACCAGCCCCAGACTGACTGTGATCTCTGTGTGTTCTTAAAGGAAAGTGTACTTTACTGTGTGTGTACTTGGTATCCTTCCCAATGTGCACGCCCCTCACTTGTGCTAGTGCGAGGATTGAGGCTCCTTGATTACTGGGCCAGTGCATGGGTGTCACAGTTTGTATAAACAAACTTAAAAATGTTTTTTACTAGCTAGATTGGATAAGAAAAACTCTATTTAGATAATTTATTTCTGCACTAACCTCTAGCTAAAAATTACTGAAAACTGCCTACCACTACTATAAATTCACAAAAAATAGCATATAAACTAAGACAGGAATAAACTCACTGTTCAAATACTGTTTGATAGCCACATCCAAATACTACTGAACAAGCAGTGAAAATGACTGCCTTCTGCAGAATTCCTGGGACAGAGTCATTCCACTCGATACCTGAGGAGTGTCATAAGATGAATCACCACAGGGAGATATACACATAGCAGAATTCTTCCAAACTGGTTTCCCCTTCAAGGATTCCATTGTACTTTCTTTCATCTCTCAATCAAACTTTGAATCAAAACAACAGAGCTTGTAGAAGGTTGTGGCTACACAGGATGATGCATTCAGATAGTGGATCATTCAGTTTTGCTGAATGAGACTCTCTGTGTGCACACACCTGCTCACAGGTGTGCATCTGGTTGCCCTTTCCACAAAAATAGTTTACAGCTTCATTAATATTTATACTTCATAGTTTGCTCCAGATTAAAAATCACTGCATGTCATATATATATATATATATATATATATATATATATATATATATATATATATATTAAAAATCACTGCATGTCATATATAAATATATATATATATATATATATATATATATATATATATATATATATATATATATATATATATATATATATATATATATATATATATATATATATATATATACACACACACACACACACACACACACACACACACACACACACACACACACACACACACCAACTTTTCCACATTTTTTTTTTATTTTACATATCTACAGCGTCTGTATGAACAAAAGCAACTGGAGGTTTTTTTACACAACTTTTCACATTTTACTGCTTTGTTACATTTTTATTTTAAAAAAAGGCAGCTACACTTGAAGGTTTTTATACAGTCTTATCAAACTAAATGTCTCACTTACTGTATCCCTTAGCAGTGAACCTACAACTTCACTCAGGGGGAAAAATATCAAAATCCATTACCGTCGTAACCTATCTTTTCATTCTTAGAGAAGTTATGAAATATAGTCATTTTTATTTTCCATTTGAGAAGACAAGCAATGCACTTTAACAGATGAAGGACTTTCTTTATAAATTGTGCACTGATTATGTGTACAACCACCAGACCAAAAATAAATAAATAAATAAATCCTCACTTCTAAGGAGTATTACTGAAAGAAACATTTGAAGATTTTGTTCATGCAACATTTTGCTTGAACTTAGCAAAAGTTTCCTATTCCATTTTATACTTCCTGTGTTTCACAAGCGTGTTGATGTATCTGTTATTATGCATTGATGTTTTATGTGTAAGCTAGTTTATAAAATTTAAAACAACAAGGTTGGAAGGTGCCAAAGTAAAACTAATAACCAAACAAAAGGCACCAGGTCCTCAGCGAAGGTGCAACAGTTTAATGGGCTAAGACACAGTGTAACAACAGCAAAACAACAGATAATACGCAGTTAGTGAAACCTCCACGTTTCGTCAAACCTTCTTCAGATAATACACACCCACAAGTCTAACACTTAAATACACATAATAACATTCAAATCAACCAATGAAATGTTAAAATTTGATTGACCAGGTAATACATTGTTAACACTTAGATAAAATGTAAAATCAAGCATTAAAAACTTTTTGTACAGGATAAATATGAAATAAAAATAAAATAAATTATACTAGGACACACATGACTAAGATTACATAAAAAACTTAAAAACATTGTTAAAATTCATATAAGTATATCTAATTAAAAGTGTTTTAAAATGTGTTCATAAATATAATCTAAGTAACACAATACTACCCTCTACTGGTGGAAAGTGGTATTTCAACACAATTCATAATCCACTTAAAAACATGTAAATAATTTGAATAAATAATGTTTAAAACCATTGTGAAATTATAATTTGGCTGATCTTAATTTCAAAACAGGTGCTAGTGAAATCATATCATTAATTCCTGGGTATTTATTGGATTCTAACACTATCTGCCAATACAATTCTCTGTATTCTAATAGAGTTTCCCACATTCCTCCTCTAGGGTCCATAGAGACAACTTCAACTACAAAAAATTCAAAACATGCTTCATTTGATTTCACCAGTAACAAGAAAGTGTTAAAATCTAATGGTACTTATAGTCATATGTTAAATGATTTACATTATTATTTGAACAAGTTTAAAATGCTTGAGATGGATAACGCTTATTTGAAACATTGTTTACACTTAGAGATTGTGCCTAAAGGTTTATGTTAGCAATGTGTATGAAGGAACAGAATTTCACAATAATTTGATTAAGGCTTTTGATAATTGTGGCTTTGCTATTTTGCAAGCCATTATTTCTAACAATGAAAGTGAAATGGGAAAATTGTCTAACATTATTGAGGACATAAACAAAGCTGTGGTGAATGACCTTTTGTTCACGGTGGATGAACAAAGAGGCAGGTACAATAGATTATTAAAAGATATTGAATTACATTGCATTGAAGTACAGAACATGAAATTTAGTAAGATTGACAGGGACATACAAGAGTATAAAATTAAAACACACTACCCCAAACCTAAATCATGGGGTAGGAAATCATTTGACAATCCATATAGGGTAATGGATGAGTTTGTGGTGCAGGATAGTTCTTTGCAAGTTGAGAACGTAATAGATATGGAAGAGTTTCCCCCCCTTTGCGTAGATCAGAAAGGTTGATGCATAAGGAACCAGTTAATTATAATTCAAAAAACTACAAAGGGAGGGGGGACATTCTGCCTGGAGGCAGGAATGGTGGAAACATTACTAGAAATTACTAGTGACGGTAACAAATGGACTTTTAACGATTTTAATATTTTTAACTATTCTCACATTAAACTCACAAGGGCCCATTTTGATGTTTTTTCAAAGGGTTTTGGTTTTATACCACAACGTAGGACAAATATTTTTAAATTACTAGTTGACATTAAATTATTTATTAGAAAGAAAAACTTAGAAATATTTTTTAAAGGAAAGCACATTACCCCTACAGGTGACAATCTGAGACGTAAGAGCACCTTTAACCCTCCATTACACCCTCAGTTGAAAAATTTTGAATTAACACTAGAAAATGAATTAAGGAAATCCTTGAGTAAATATTTTGTACGCCCTAACCTCACTACAAGTGAAGAAGAAATTCTTGAGAATTTGAGTAAAGATAGGTTTGTTAGGATTATGAAACCCGATAAGGGTGGGGGTGTTGTGTTCATGGATCGTATTATCTATGAAGGGAAGATGTTGAACATTTTGAATGATACTGACAAATATAGTAGGACATCTATTAATGAAATTAATGTTGCATACAAGAGGATACAGGTTTTACTAAATGACTTACTATTGGAAGGGTCAATTGACTTCAAAACCTATAATTTTTTAAATGTCAAAAAACCTAAAATACCATCAATTTTTGGGATCCCTAAAGTACACAAGAATATTAACGATCCACCATTAAGAGCTATTGTTTCCTCGGAGGGATCAGTAACAGCACCCCTTGCAAAGTACATAGATGTTAAGATCAAGAAATTAGTAAATGAAAATAATAATATCTTGAAGGATTCTTGGGATTTCCTTAGAAAAATAGACATTTCTTTACATGGAGAAACTACTGGTTTATTGATTTATTCACCAGCAAACCCCATGATGTGGGATTAGCTTGGTTTGAAGAGATGTTACTACCTTTTAAAAGTATATCTCACAATGATTTTACTACTATACTTGTACTGATGGAAGTGGTTCTTAAAAATAATTTTTATTTGAGGCTAATATATGCAAATATCATTATGGCATATTGGGAAAACAAGTTCATTTTGATCCCTAGGTACACTAATATGTGGACCCTGTATGTTAGATTCTTTGATGATTTATGTTTTTTATGGAAGGGTACTGAGGAAGACTTTGATTTATTTGATGTGAACATTGTCAGGTTGCAAACACATATCTGCACTACACTAGTTCTCACCCTTTCTACCAGAAGAGAAGTGTGTTGAAAGGGCAAATGGTTAGAATTTGCAGAATGACATCAGATGACACAATTTTTGTAAAGGAGTGTGAGTGTTTAAAAGGTATGTTTATGGATAGAGGGTACCCAATGGAAATGTTTGATGAGATATTCCAGGAAATATGTGAAGGAAGAAAAACTAGATTTAAACAAGAGATGGTGGGAACAGTAGTGGTGTCGGATGTCACCTTAAATGAAGGTTTTACATCGGGTCTCATTACCACTTATGATGGACAATCTGGTATGGTCAAAAGTGTCAGATCTCAGTTACATTTTTGAAAAGGACATTAAATTTATTTATAAAAGGGGTAACAACATAAAAGGAATATTAGAAAGGGGCACTAGTGGTAACCCTAGAGGAGGAATGTGGGAAACTCTATTAGAATACAGAGAATTGTATTGGCAGATAGTGTTAGAATCCAATAAATACTCAGGAATTAATGATATGATTTCACTAGCACCTGTTTTGAAATTAAGATCAGCCAAATTATAATTTCACAATGGTTTTAAACATTATTTATTCAAATTATTTACATGTTTTTAAGTGGATTATGAATTGTGTTGAAATACCACTTTCCACCAGTAGAGTGTAGTATTGTATTACTTAGATTATATTTATGAACACATTTTAAAACACTTTTAATTAGATATACTTATATGAAGAAGATCTGTTGTTTTGCTGTTGTTACACTGTGTCATTAGTTTATAAAATTTGTTTTAGACATAAGGTAAGTTAGATAGTTTTTTTTTTTTAGATTAAGTGATGACTTTTGTACATGGTATTTTATAATTTTACTCATGTACGTATACGTTCATACAGGTATTCAAACACATATCCAAGTTTACTAAGTCCTTGATTAAATGTCACTACTGGCAGCAAATATTGGTGCGGCTTGTACCTGCACATTGTAGTGCTCATGAGTTCATTACCAAGTGATCCTTCTGCTGCTGTCTGTTAAATTCGGTATATAAAATGGTAATAGTTTTAAACTCAAAGACTGGTAAGTGTAACTCCTGACATAGAAAGGAAGAATGTGCAAAAATACGGACTTGCATGTACAAAGTCTGAGATAGATGTGCCTCAGCTTACTTCATTTTCTCTGAGGAATGGCTGTCTCAGATGTAGCATGAATAAGAAGCGAGGTGTATGGGGCTTGTGCCCTGTAAAAAAAAAAAAATTTAAAGGAGACCAGTGATTGTCAGCAATTGATGTTCCCTAGTTTTACTTTTTTGTTGTTATTGTAATTGCAGACTTTATAATTACAGATCTGTGAGTGACTGTAGAGAGCCCTGTATAACTGTGTGTTGTTACTACAATGTGTTAACATTTAAAACTCATTTGTTTGGAGCTTTACTCTTCAAGTCCCCTCTGAAAATAAGCCTTGTTCAGCAGAGGGTTAACTCAGTTAATAAAACATAAACAGATTAAATGGCAAGTAGTATTTTTTTCATGTTTAAATTATGAATAATAATCTGAAATACGCTACATTTCCTAGTTGATTCTTAAGTGTTTGTGGTTTTCTAACAAAGTGCTTAATACAGTGTTATACAGTATAATATTTTATTATTGCCATAAATAACCACATTTGATGTATTATATACAAGACAGAATTAGGAAAAATACAAATTAATACAGCTGGCTCACATATCTGTTATGGTAGTACAGCTATTAGCTGTTGGCACTGCTACATTTGTAGACTTCCATTATGTACATTGAAATTCATTCAGACTATCACTTGGAAAATGAGCGCTAGTATTCAAAATAGGAATAAAATGGAGCATGAAAATCGCAGGCTGACAAGTGTGACCTTGGCTCCAGACACAATCACATGCTGTTATCAAAAATGAATTAAATGATCACTTCCATAAAGAGCGTCTGTCATATGTAGGATAGCACGGTTTCATAGTAGGGAAACTGAGTGCAATAAATTTATAAATACTTTTATAAAAAAAAAAATCTTAAACCATAGATGATTGGAAATAATGTTATTTTCTCCAGCATTTAATTCAGTAATATACTGATCTGTTATCGGCAGAGTAAAGGCGTATATGCAAAATGATGCAACATATATCCAGGTATTTTGAAAACGTAACTTAGAGTGTACAAATTAACAGTTATTTAATGTGTGAAGACATAAATGCTGTCATGTTCAAAAATATATTGCAGATTTTGTTTCACATAATTATATCTGACACATTTAATTAAACAGAAGGTGTCAAAACACAAAATATCCTATCCTCTCCTCTACATACCTTGTTCTGACTCTGCTTTTCATTGAGATTCTTTCAGCATGCCAACTCTGATATCCATGTAAATAAATATACTGTGTTTTGTCAGTCATTCTGCTTATAATGTCATTATAGTCTCAAGCAACACTGATATCTATATCTATATCTATATATATATATATATATATATATATATATATATATATATATTTTTTTTTTTTGCATTGCAAGGAATCCCTCCCCCTTGTAGAAGCAATTACCAGCACGACTCCTCAAGGCACCCTTAAGTTACAAGCTGGTTCCATCCTGAAAATATCTGTGTTAGTCTGTTGATGAAAAGAGGGAGGTGGTTGACCCATGATGGACAGGGGGCACTGAGGTAGACAGCTGGAAAAGTATTGAAGTAAGGGGTAACAAAGAAAAAATCCAGTTTGTTAAATTCAGAATTTTTCTTTCAAAACTAATAAAGGCATTGATGCAGACAGAGGTGTAGCTTGATGTTCTGGTGCCTGCTGCCCTCCTCAACTTTAAGCAGAGGAGCAAAAAGAAAAGTTCCTTTTCCTTTTAAACTGTGGCATACTGCTTGGTACATGGAGCACTAAAGCACTTCATTTTTAACAGCAAATGTATTAAAATGTATTAAAGACCGACCTGCATCTGCTGATTGTGACCCCTAACACTTTGTGCCTGGGACAGCTGCCCCATTTGCCCCAATTTAGCTACTCCTGTAGATGCACATCATAGGGAAACACAGGAAAGCAGTAGTAATATATGGGTCCTCACCAAACGTAGAATGCTGTCTTCCCATAATTGCTTTCCTCAGCCACAAATTTTGCTTTCATACAGATTGCAGAGAACAAAATTCTCAAATTCATTAATCTACATAACAGCAAAGAATGCCACTGTACTATGCTAAAAGCAAATAGCTGGCTTTCTGTACCAGTAAAAGGTACACTGCTGCTCTACACATTCACCTTTAAAATCTTACACAACAAATATTTCTCCCAAAGTCCTGAACAAGTGTCTGCACAGAAGCCAGACTTATACCTTCAGAAGCATCGATAGTATTCATCTGCACAGACAAATGTTATGGAGGAGCTGTTACCACTGACATCAAATGTGATGAAACAATCTGACCACTAACACCAATGACATCGAGATGGAAGGATGACACCAACTTGATGTCAGAATTGCATTCTGGAATAATCCATGCTCTTCTCCTCTCTTTTCAGACAATGTCTCTGACATGAACGTCAAATCCCCACCACCAACCAAGGGTGAAATAATAGCAAGAAAGTACACAGATGTCTGTTTCAGTAACTAATTTACAAATTACTAGCTCGCACCAAGACCATAAAAGGAATGTGCGCTGCTGTCCTGGGTATGTGCTATAAAGTAATGTTATGCTTAATCATATAATGTTGCTCCGTGGCATACATAACTGAAGCCTAGGTTCACTTGGTGGGTGATTGCAGACAAGTTATAAGGAAACATGGTCTGAGTTTTACTGTTTATTTTATTTGCAAATCCTTAATGTTCACTGTTTACTATATTTAAGATGGTATGTGGCTACTGTGAGGTACAAATCCATAATAGGTATAAATGGACCTTTGCTGCCTATAATACACACAGTATTCATTATACATTGGGTGGACTGTAGTTACTTGTAGTAGCAGACAGGGACAGTGGTCCACCATTAAATACCTCTGCTCCACAAACATAGCACTATGCAATTCATTTGCCATGTATGCGGAGCAGGGGTAACTGAAATAATACTGAAATTAAGGATTCTGTCGCAGGCTGGACCAGTGATGCAGTAGTTTGTGTGGGAAGTCATATTCTTAGATTGCATGCCAGTGTTTAGGTAGGGGTGTGGCATCCACAGGTGCAGTAATGGTATCCTCTGTACTCAATTTTTATATTAATGCTCACTACTGTTATGACCAAGTTGGATATGGCTGATTGATGTTTTGAGGCAACAGGGGATCTTGGGTGCTAATTATGTTTTTTTATCTGCATTTCCATTTCACTAAATACTGGGCTGTCTACATACAGTCTTCTGTGTTTCACAAATGTTGTGAATCATGAAAGATGGTGAGGGAATTCATTTGCATAACTATTACTACATACCTAATCTCTTTCAGATACACAGTAGTGTTTACAAATATTCCCTCGATTTATGTTTCTGTCTTTTTGAAATTGTGTAGGGCCATTTTATGTAGTTTCCACTGGGTAAAAGCCATACACAATTGCAGAACCATGTTCATGAATCCAGACTGCAATCATTTTTACAATTAAATTGAAAACAGCACTGCAGTGATCCTCACATAAGCTCTCTCTCACACGCTGTTTTACACACACACACACACACACACACACACACACACACACACACACACACACACACACACACTTACTGTTTGGCAAGAGAGTGAAATTTGGTGAATTATTTAAATTCTTAAGTAATGTGAACTTTTTTTTTTTTATTTCTGATGCAAATGTAGTATAAAATGAATAGCCTGGTTGGACAAACCCGGAAAACAAAACAAAAACAACTAAAACACTTAAAACATGTGACAATCCAATTTAACTAACAAAATGATTCTTCTGAGCTGGGTTAAAGAAATTGAACTGCCCTGACACAGTAAGACCCTACTTAATTTAATGCTGTTGGCTACCAAAAAAGCAATAACTAGGAAATGCAAATCAAATGCAAAATCAACTGTAACAGAATTGTTAAATGTTGTAAAGGAGATAAAAGCAATTTATGTAATGTTAAACTGAATACTTGTTTAAACACCTTTATTAAATTATCGCTTAAAACACAGGCAAACATTCATTAACAGAAAAGAGTACAAACCATATTAACATCTTTTCCATTTGCATTTATTATATATCACATATTTTTCTTTCCTTCCAACTGTCATCAATCCAGCATTACATGAATTGTGAATTCCTATCTTCCCCTTTACCTCATTCCTCCTCCTCCCTAACATTATTCTGTATGTATTTTTACCAAAATTTCCATTTATTTCTGTGTAATTTTCTCCTTCCTTTTTCTAATGTTCCCACTTCCATTTCTGTTATCTTTTTTATAATATAGTACATTAAAATACAATTTGGTTAGTCTTTCATTTCTATTTTCTAGTAATTGCATTTAGCAGCCAACAGAATTAAACTTAAAATGGCTTTGTTATGTCTAAGCAGTTCAGATCCTGTGTCCCAGCTCAAAAAGTTATTTTCTTGTTGCACTGTGAACATTTGTTTGCTAAACGAAAACTTTTCTTTACTGTCAACGTTCTTTTATTTACTTGCTTCCACTTAAACTTGTTATTAAATCAAGCCAAGGGTCTTAATCCAGTCATTCCCCTGTGTAAAAGCAAGAAAAGTGCATCAATTTTACTTACATCATGCTCTGTATACTTTCACAATCCATTTTTCACCTCAATGACATCAAATTACAGCCTGTTATTTTAAACTTGCTTTTGTCCAGGCTCTGTTCTTTTTTGTTTATATTGCAGTGCCTACATTTCTTGAAACTTAGTAAGAAAGAAAGAAGGTTGAAAGAAGATTGACTTTAACAATTGGCTAAGCTTCTGGTGTCATTCTAAGGGAATCCAGTATCTGTCTGCCTGGGATGACATGATAAGACAGACCACGCTGCTTTGCCAGAGATGGCCTGCACCTGTCGCCCTTGGGATTCCGGATACTGGCAAAGGCTCTTGCCACCCCTATAGTGCCTTTTTAGGCAAGGTTCAAATGACAAATTCACCACTGTAACAGGTACAAGCAAGCAAAATCTGAGGGTAATGCTACTCAATGCTAGAAGTCTAAACCTCAAAATGCACTCATTCGATGCACTCCTTAAAATGGAGAACATTGACATCTGTGCAGTGACAGAGACCTGGTTCGAAGCTCCAGAGAGCACCCCTGCATTACTAGGCTATAATTCATACCCCACCTTTCAGCCACCAAACCCGGACCAAAACACTAAAGGTGGAGATGTGTCCATATTCATTAAGGATATCCACACCTCCAAGCTAGTGCTCAGCATAATGCATCCCAGATTATCCAAGTTCAACTAAATCTGGACGAAACCACAATCCAGATTGTAGCTTGCTACAGACCCCCCACTATGCCCCAGGAGTCCCACTCCTCTTTTCTTGATACACTGGAAAATATTAAGGTACAACCCAACACTCTAATAATGGGTGATTTCAACTACCCTACCATTAACTGGGAAAACTACTCATGTACCAACTCTTTTGCTCAACATTTTCTGGAAATCATCAATTCCAACGCCTTGGATCAACTTATCCACACCCCCACCAGGGGCAGCAATATCCTAGACCTGGTCATCACCAACATGGGTGACCAATGTTCCACACCAGAGGTCAGCTCCTCATTGGTCAGATCCGACCACAAGCTAATCACCCTAGACATCCACATCCCGCTCCCACCCCCCATTAGGAAAACAACCGTAAAACATTTTTCCAAAGCCAACTTCATGCTTCTTAAGACAGAAGTGGCAAACTTCACGACACCCATGCAGATGGACAGTAGGGGTATGACTGCTGAATCCTACACAAATGCACTTAATAAGCACTTACACAAGTGCATGGATCGTGCTATCCCTAACAGAACCAAGATGCTATCCTACAAAAAAAGGAAGCTAATCTGGTGGTCTTCTGCCATAAACAAACTCTACAACAGAAGAAAGAAACTGTTGCAAAAAAGAGTAAAATCCCACGATTGGAGGAACTCCCTAGTCAGCCCCAGTAAGAAGCTGAGATCCCTCATAAAATCCTCCAAAGCTAGTTATGAAAACAAAATTGCTACTGATTCTAAAGACAACCACAAAGCATTCTATAGCTATGTCAAAAATCTCAATGGCAACACTCAAATCTGCTCTGAGTTACAGCACAATGACACTAAATATACAAAACCAACTGATATTGCCAACATCCTGGCAGATAGGTTTAGTGCTAACTTTACCCCCCTCTCACCCACTAAAGGGCCCAACTTTATACCGGAAGAATGCAAAGTTCCTGTAATCATGGCTGCACAGGTAAAAACCTCACTCTCCAAAACCAAGAACACAGCATCCATGGGACCTGACAACATCCCAGGCTGCCTTCTACATGAACTACAGAATGAACTGGCACCCCACCTAAGTACCATGTTCAATCATAGCCTCACCTCAGGCTTTGTGCCCATTGAATGGCGCACCGCGACAGTTATCCCACTTCACAAAGGGGGGGCCACAACAGACCCTGGGAACTACTGCCCCATTAGCCTGACAAGCCTCGTCTGCAAGGCCATGGAACGTATCATCATGGAACTCATAAACAAAGACATTGGAGATCTCCAAACTCTGGACCCCACACAGTTTGGGTTTGTAAAAGGCAGATCATGTCTTCTAAACCTGATAGACTTCTTTGAAGTAGTCACCAAAGCCATAGATGAGGGTAAGGTGGTTCACACAGCCTATCTAGATCTTGCCAAGGCTTTCAACACCATCCCCCACTCTGGAATTATAGATAAACTCACTAAACTAGGTATAAATCCCTATGTCACAAGATAGGTTGCCAACTGGCTTACTAACAGAACCCACACTGTAAAAGTAGCAGACTCCAAATCAGACTTCAGACCAGTGACAAGTGGAGTACCACAGGGTTCAGTCCTGGGTCCTCTCCTGTTTGGTATCTACTTCTCTGAAGTACAGGCTAACACAGAAGGTCTTTGGCTAACTAAATTCGCAGAAGACTGCAAACTAGGAGCCATAATCGAAACTCCTAATGATGTGGACATCCTACAAAAGGGCCTCACTGAGACAGATGCCTGGTGTCAAAGATATGGTCTCAAGCTCAATGCCAAAAAGTGCATTGTCATCCCCTTTGGTAAAAACTCTGTACCCATGAACTACCACATAGGCGGTAGTCTACTTAACACCGAAAGTGTGATAAGAGACCTTGGGACACAGGTGGACAGTAGTCTCTCCTTTGATAATCACATCGCCACAGTGGTCAGGAAATCCTTCTATGTGGCACACCTCATCACAAAAGTTTTCTCATCCAGAAAAAAAAAGGTCATTGTCACCCTCTGCTCATCACTCATTAGACCCATTATAGAGTACAACAACCCTTTTGGTATGTACCTCACAAGACATCTACAACAACTGGAAAGGCCAAAAAAATACCTCACAAAGAGGATTACTGGCCTCAAACAGATGCCTTACGCAGACCGTCTCAAAAAACTCCAGCTTTACTTTGTCACATATCGCCTACTCAGAGGCAATTTCTGCCTGACATACAAAGCTATGTCAAACCCAGAGCTGTTGGACATGCTCCACTTAAAGAAATCCCAATCCCTCCGAGCTACACGCTCTAGGGACCTAAACCTTGTCACCACAATAAACAGAACATGCTGGAGGGATAGATTCCTGTTCCAGAGACTTCCCATACTCTGGAACAGACTACCTATCTATGTCAAACAGAGCTCCTCATTAGCAATCTTCAAGAACAATCATGATGATTGGATGGGTAATAGGAAATTCACCCCGGGGATCACTTCTGTGGTTCTGCTTGACAGGGGCACAGGAAAATAATTTTCATGGGTGGCAAAAGCCAGGGTACCTTTTTGGCTAGGCTTGTATAGGCCCTAGGGCCAGTAGCCTAGTAATTACTTATGAACCTATGAACTTATAAGGATGAGAAAAAAGGGTTCCTGTTTACTTTGGTATCCCTATAAAACACAATGGCTGAAAATGCTTTACCATATAACATGCAGTATATATGAAATGTTTTATAAAAATACTGTTAAGAACAAAACTTTGACCTGAAGTGTGCATTCTCTGTGCTATAAAGTAATGTGTTATGCTAAACATATAATTTTTCTCCATGGCATACATAACTGATGCCTAGGTTCACTTGGTGGGAGATTGCAGAAAAGTTATAAGGAAACATGCTCTGAGTTTTTACTGTTTCTTTTGTCTTTGCAACTCCTTAATGTTCACTGCTTACTATATTTAAGATGGTATGTGCCTACTGTGAGATACAAATCTGTAATAGGTATAAATGGACCTTTGCCGCCTATAATACACACAGTATTCATTATACATTGGGTGGACTTTAGTCACCTGTAGTAGCAGACAGGGACAATGGTTCACATTAAATCCCTCTGCTCCACATACATAACAATATGCAATTCATTTTCCATGTATGCAGAGCAGGGGTAACTGAAATAATACTAAAATTAAGGATTCTGTCACAGGCTGGACCAGTGATACAGTAGTTTGTGTGGGCAGTCATCTTGTTTGATTGCCTGCCAGTGTTTAGGTAGGGGCGTGGCATCCAGAGGTGCAATAGTGATACCCTCTGTGCTCAATTTTTATATTAATGCTCACTAATGTTATGACCCAGTTGGGTATGGCTGATTCATGTTTTGGGGCAATAGAGGATCTTGGGTGCCAATTTTGTTCTTTTCATCTGCATTTCCATCTCACTAAACACTGGGCTGTCTACACACAGTCTTCTTAGTTTCACAAAGGTTGTGAATCATGAAAGATGGTGAAGGAATTAATTTGCAGAACTACTACTACATACTTTATCTCTTCCTGATACAAAGTAGTGTTTGCAAATATTCCCTCGATTTATATTTCTGCCTTTTTGGAATTGTGTGGAGCCACGGCATGCAGTTTCCACTGGTTAAAAGCCATATATAATTGCAGAACCATGTTCTTGAATCCAGACTGCAATCTTTTAAAGTTTTTTCAATTAAATTGAAAACAGCACTGTAGTGATCCTCACATAAGCTGGCTCTCACATGCTGTAACACACACACACACACACACACACACACACACACACACACACACACACACACACACACACACACACACACACATCTCCTCTTTGGCAAGAGAGTGAAATTTGGTGAATTATAATTCTTCTGTAAGTAATGTGAACTTTTTTTTTATTTCTGATGCAAATGTAGTATAAAATATTTGTTATATGTTAGAGCTTTTCTCAGTGGGCCTCCACTAAACATGGGTTTTTGAATAACCTGGTTGGACAAACCCAGAAAAACAAAAGCAAAGCAAAACACTTAAAACATGTGACAATCCAATTAACTAACAAAATGATTCTTATGAGCTGGGTTAAAAAAATTAACTGCCCTGACACAGTAAGACCGTACTTAGTTTAATGCTGTTGGCTACCAAAAAACAATAGCTAGTAAATGGAAATCAAATGCTAAACCAACTGTAACAGAATTGTTAAATGTTGTAAAGGAGATAAAAGCAATTTATGAAATGTTAAACCAAATACTTGTTTTTTAAACACCTTTATTAAATTATCACTTAAGACATGGGCAAACATACATTAACAGAAAAGAGTACAAACCATATTAACATCTTTTCCATTTTCATATATTATATATCATATATTTTTATTTCCTTCCAACTGTCATCAATCCAACATTACATGAGTTGTGAATAACTGTCTTCCCCTTTACCTCATTTCTCCTCCCAAACATTATTCTGTATGTATTTTTGCCAAAAGTTCCATTTATTTCTATGTAATTTGCTCCTTCCTTTTTCTAATGATCCCACTTCCAGTTCTGTTATCTTTTTATAATACAGTACATCAAATACAATTGGTTTAGACTTTGATTTCTATTTTTTAGTAATTGCCTTTTTTAGCAGGCAACAGAATTAAACTTAAAACAGCTTTACTGGGTCTCAGTAATTCAGATCCTGTGTCTCAGCTCAAAAAAAATATTTTCATGTTGCACTGTGAACACTTGTTTGCTAAAGGAAAACTTTTCTTTACTTTCAGTGTTCTTTTATTTACTTGTTTCCACTTAAATGTGTTATTAGATCAAGCCAAGGGCCTTAATCCAGTCATTCCCCTATATAAAAGCAAGAAAAGTGCTTAAATTTTACATATATCATGCTTTGTATACTTTCACAATCTGTCTTTTACCTCAATGACATCAAATTACAGCTTATTATTGTAAGAGAAATAGTATTCTGTCTCCATTTAAACTGTTGTTAGCATGATTATTAGCTTGGAAAAAAGCTGAAAGAATAATGTAGAGCAAAATGAAATATAAAGGGATAATTTAGAAATAGTATAAAATGCTGAAAAATAGGAAGTAGTAAGTGTGCTGGCATAGCTTAATTAGATATTGGCATCCATGTAAAGGAGTATGCTATTGAGAAACAAAGTCTGTAAAAATAACTGCACAGATGGCAGCTGAAAGGAAATCAATGAAGTAAAGTAATGTAACATCAAGCAAGATAAAGTTGGAACATCAAGTTTCAGATAGTGCTGGAACACCACATTTCAGATAATGCAAGACTGAGTTTCCATGGATCATCAAACTACAAAGAACCAAGGACATGGGAACAAAAGAAAACTGTTATACAAAGAAAGAACTGTTATACATAAGACTTTGAGAACAAAATATCAGACTTTCTGGTATAAATATGGGTGTGTATAAACAAACTTTGGGAATTTGCTATAGAGAGCTGACAGTATCTGTGGTGCATGCTTGTAGATCCCAAAGGAAAATGTAGCAGTAAAGTGTATTAACTGAAGCAGTTGTCTGTGTATTTATTGTACTTAGTACAATACAGTAATAAGACTAGTTGCTCACAATAAATAGTATGCATGCATGTAAATGCAAGTAACGGCAAGAAACCAACAGATAGCATATAATTCTTCAATGGTGAGCCACAGTTGATCGACCGAATGGTTTCTTATTGTGACAACTACAGCTTCTTTTTCATTTTATTCAGTTAGCACATCCAGTTATAGTGCAAACGTTTGCCTCCTTCTTATGCACAGTATCCAGTATCAGAACAGTGCATCTCTGCATGTTCCACAGGTCCTGTACATTCACGCAGTTGAATCTGCCAGCTGGGTTTGACCACCTTTTGGGAGAATCAATGAGGGACTTTCTACGATGGAAGATTTGGCCACCTTCCACACAGAAACTGGTAATTCTCTTTTTGTTTCTCATTCTACAGCATGGATGCCATAAACAAAAGAACTGTGAAATGTAACACTACCTTTCAGGTTGACAATAATAATAGTCCAGCACATGTATGGTCAGGATTTAAAGAGTGGTATAAACATAACTGTAACACATGTAGTGCTTTACTAAGTAAAGTTCATGTCAATGCTTTATGTACGTTTGACTGGTATCTTAAACAGCAACATCATTTGTATGACAGTAAATGTTTATTGTGCAAGTCATATGAAATGGTTTTCTGTGTGCAATGTCATAAAAGTAATGGTAAACAACCAGATGCATTATGTCCTGTCACCACATGTAAAATGTTAATTTCAGAGTTACAATATCAGTCAAGTCACTTATTTAGAAAATCTTCTGTACATCTTGCTAGACAAAAGTGGCATAAAACCACTGCACATTACAAAACATATAAAAACAGAGATGAGGTTCGTGGTGAACTGACAAAAAAGATTTAATAAACTTTTAAGCCACAGTCAGAGTGAGTTTAAAAAGTTCAGACAACATATGCAAACACTTTTTCAGAAGTGCATAAGAGCTTTAAAGTCAGCAGAACAGAATACTGACAAATATAATCTAGTTAGTAAAGAGTTAAAGCAACAGCAGTTAACTACGCTGATAACAAATAATTTACGACATACTATTCTACCTTTCGAAAATGGTTAAGGTACACAGCACAAACTTTCATTCAGTTACAGCAAGGCACTTAAATAGTAATTTTAAAACCATTTCAAATAACAAAACAGTTCTAGAGCATAGAAATCAAGTGAGAGTAGTTAAACGCAGTAAAAACATGATGTCACAAGACTGACATACATGTATTTTCTTTTCAACTAAAGTGCAGCAAAAGGCAAATGACAACAAGTGTAAATCATGTAAATATATCAGTTTTAAGCATGTGTTAGTTAAGTCAGTATCTCTTTTGTTTCTTACAATATTTTGTAATTGTATGATAGCATAAAAAATAGCAAAGACTCCCATCAAAAACAGTATTCAAAAGCAATATTATGCATAGTTAGGCAAGTTAATGTCTATTACAACTGCATTTTAATATCAAGTTGCAAGTATATTAACGAATGACTGAAGGTACGAGTAAGTGCTAAAGGAGTTAAGGGTTAAGCATCTGGAATGCACAAAAATAAAAAAGTAAGTAATGTGAGCTCAAATCTTTCCAGGCTGGAATGGGTAGTTACAAGGAATGTTGTATAAGATAAAATGTTACTGGTACTGAAATGTATAAGGTCAAGGAAACAAGACTGGTCATCAGGCCAAATGGCTTACGTTTTTCTAAAACATTATTGTTAAGTATTCATTTACAGCATTAAGCAAAAAGCATAAAAGTCTACAAAAATCCTGTTTGGTAATTGCAGTAAGACGTCACAATTGTGCATATATGTCATTAACCTGTTTGCAAGTAAATACTACACCAAGTGCAGTCAGTACATGGGCTATGGTATGCAGTTAAAATAAATTATGAATGTCTCCTTACAAAAAGGGAGGGTACAAATAGCTACTAGTAACAGTAAACGTCTTTTCAAATTGGGTAAAAGCAATTTCTACTACAACTTTGATAGTATAGGCAACATCAAAAGCTTTATAAAAATATTTTTTGTTTTTGAAAATGGCCAAAAAAATTAGCAAATGTGTAAGGCCAAAGTGTCACAGTCTAGGTAACAGCCAAAAGGCAAGCATACAGTTAATTCTCACAGCATAACGCAGCTAAACAATACTGCAATAACATGATGTATACTATAGGGGGAAGGGCATTTTACACTAACTGTGTAAACAGTACTGCAAAAGGAACTTAAAAGTGAAAAGTGGTAATACCAAAAATAAGTTTGTAAACTGGACTGAGTGTACATTACAGCCATGTATATACAAATGCAAAAACAATCTGTACAAGCAAGTGTATTCTGTACAGTATACAGTAAATAGTTTATCTATGCAAATAAAGTAACAAGTCAAAGCTTGACATTTATGACGTGTTTTTTTTTTCAAAAGTCATATTCAGCAACTGCAAAATACAGCTTATATCTGGTAATGCTTATTATCATTGTGTTGACAATATTAAACTCTGTTAACTTGCTGTATTAAAAGAAAACTAAATGTTTTGTTTCCCATTGTGTTTCTAGTTAATAGTAATATAACTTGAATAAAAAGTACATACTCATGTAGACAGTTTTAAATTTAAAATAAAACAGAGGGAATGTATACAGTGATAGATATGTATTAAAATGTATAACTGCATGTGCGCATCTATTTGCTAGTTAGATGCATATACACATATGTTGCCATAATATATGTAGAAATAATATAGTTAATTAAATACATGTATTTCTGCTTGCTAGCATACATATATTCTGGTACAGCTTGAGACAAGCTGAAGGTTCAGTGTGTGGAACATGCTTCAAGGACTATACATAACAAGGCATGCAGCATTCAACACGGACATCAGCATTTCATTTGCATCATTCTGAACATCAAAACAGAGGGAATTACAATATTTCACGAATAAAACTTAGTTAGAAAAATGCTACACAAAATAGAACACAAGACAATTTCAGTTGTAAAAAGCAAACAACATCTACGTTTGGGAGGATAGCGTTTAACACAAATATAACAGCATGGTTAGCTAAACAAGGCCAGGCATACATAAAAGTAGAGAAAGAATAAAAGACTGACATAAACATTTCAGTAAACAGCTCTATCTGTATTAGATGCTGTACATTATCTCAAAAATGTAACAGTTCTGACAAGGAAAGACATCATGCAAAAATGTCACAGTGTGTAGACAATAACACAAAAATAAGAATAAACTCAACAGAGGAAAAAGGGTATGATTTCTACCAGCACTCTGTTTATTTGTATAAACAACACAGTAATACAAAGAAAAGGGCCATGGGTTGAAATAATTATCATTTTGGGTAACAGGCCAATACTTCATGCAGATCAAATGGTAAAAATACCATCCACTTGTACTATGATAGGACAACAATACCAAAAAACAATATTGCACTTCAATATTATATTTCCAAGTTTTAAAGATACCAAATGCAGATTTAAAAGAGCTTGGTATGAAAACTAGTAGAACAAGATGTTTCACAGACTGTACATTTACAAGCACACTGGAAGTAAGTAATTACAAGTATCTTTGATAGACAGATTACAATTTAGTACCAATGTATCTGAATTTGTAAATAGAACAAAATGTTGTGTAAAAGGACAATATTACCTTCAAATTTCAAAATGTTTGTTAAAGCGGCACCACAGTTTGTATGTGTAGTTTCAAATAACCCAGTGTTAATAGTAAAAGACAAAAACAGAAGCTGACACTGCCCATAATTGGTGGGACATATTTGGAGGATGGTCATCATCTGGGACCAAATTGCTAATTGGTTAATACATCCTGTGTTAGTTTTAGGGGTCATAATAATAATGACAGCTTAAAATTGTTTTATATGCTGCAGGTTACAGAGATTTGCAATAACTTAACAAGTTATGATTGTAAATATGAGCAAAGTGGTAAATGCTGTAAATAATAATGCTAATGAAACAAATGCAGTCTTTTCTTTAACTGAAGTTTAGTCCGTTCCTCAAAATATATAAAAAGGGGAAACTGTAAGAGAAATAGTATTCTGTCTCCATTTAAACCATTGTTAGCATGATTATTAGCTTGGAAAAAAGCTGCAAGAATAATATAGAGTAAAATGAAATATAAAGGGTTAATTTAGAAATAGTATAAAATGCTGAAAAATAGGAAGTAGTAAGTGCGTTGGCATAGCTTAATTAGGTATTGGCATCCATGTAAAGGAGTATGTTATTGAGAAACAAAGTCTGTAAAAATATCTGCACAGATGACAGCTGAAAGGACATCAATGAAGTAAAGAGATGTAACATTAAGCAAGATAAAGTTGGAACATCAAGTTTCAGATAGTGCTGGAACACCATGTTTCAGATAATGCAAGACTGAGCTTCCATGGATAATCAAACTACAAAGAACCAAGGACAAGGGAACAAAAGAAAACTGTTATACAAATAAAGAACTATTTTACATCAGACTTTGAGAAAAAATATCAGACTTTTTGGTATAAATATGAGTGTGCATAAACAAGCTTTGGGAATTTGCCATAGAGAGCTGACAGTATGTGTGTTGCATGCTTGTAGATCCAAAAGGAAAATGTAACAGTAAAGCATAATAACTGAAGCAGTTGTCTGTGTATTTATTGTACTTACAATACAGTAATAAGATTAGTTGGTCACAATAAATAGTATGCATGCATGTAAATGCAAGTAACAGCAAGAAACCAACAGAAGACGTCATATAATTTTTCAATTATTTTAAACATGCTTTTGTCCAGGCTCTGTTCTTTCTTGTTTACATTGCAGTGCCTACATTTCTTAAAACTTAACAAGAAAGAAAGCAAGAAGGATGAGTAAAAATGGTACCTGTTTACTTTGGTATCCCTATAAAACACAAAAATGGCTGAAAATGTTTTACCATATGCAGTGTGTGTCATGTTTTATAAAAATACTGTTAAGAACAAAAACTGTTTTACTTACAGTAATCTCTTTTCTTCCTCTTCCCCTCTCCTTAATGTTCTTCCAAACAGTAATGGTATGAAGTAGTGCATATGCTTTGGAGCCCCCTACAAATTTAACAAAGTAAAAAAAAGTCCAATATTTCCAGGTTTTCTTGCTCCACCATATTTCGCAAATGTGATTGATGCTTTGTAATTCCACATTTATTCATTAATTTCTGAGTTACTGGTTTTCTTCCTGTTGATCTCTGAACTCCAGTCTCTGATTCATTTTCAACATACTCCTCATTCTTCTAATTAATTCCTGTGCTTTTCTATCTCTCTCAAGCATTTTCCTTTTGAAAATTGCAAAAGGTTTCACTGGCATTGTCTCTCTCTGAGCTTTATTAACAGAAGAATAAGAAGCCGAGTCCCCATCTTTTTGATAACTCACTTGTTGTTGGACAAACTTTTGTATTTCCTCCTTAGCATGATCTACATAAAAAATACTTTGACCATCAAGGGAAAAAATATTCTAAAGATAACTGGATACTGCAGCTTGAATCTCACACCTGCTCTCAACATTCCCTGATTGCTGGAATAAATTTACTTCTGTTCTTCCTAGTGTACAGTGAGTAATCATTTTCCACAAATACTCTACTGTCTCCAACTTTTAGTATTTTGTCCTTCTGCCACAGTTTTTGTCAGAATCAACTCTTTCTGCAGGTAGGATCGTATCCTTACTATTAGAGGTCTTGGCTGCCTTCTTGTGGCCAGGTTTGGAGCTCACACACGATGTGCCCTTTCAATTAACAACTCCTAGTCTGTAATACCCGTCCAGTTGCTTATTTGTCCTTTCATAAAATTAATACAGTCTGTTCCTTCCAATTTCTCTGGTGCAACAGAGAATCTCAGGTTTTCCCTACATGCTCTGTCCGCTAATTACACCATTTTTGAAACATCTCTTCTTGAGCAATCTCATACTTAGTTAGCCTTTTTCTTCATTTCAACCTCTGATCATCTCATCTGAATATCTGTTTAAAGTTTCTTCTATTACTTCCAGCCTTTTGTTATTTGAGTTGATATACTCATTCAGTGTATCATTTATGTTAACCACTCTGACCACATTTGACTTATTTTTTTCTTCTAGATTACTGGCAGTCATGTCTTGTATCAGTGTTGGAGCTTGAGCTGCTTTTTGCTGAAATGCTGCAGGATTCTTCCCAGTCAGTGTTTTCTCTTCGCGTTTTCTAGCTGATTTTCTGTCAGGCCGTCTTAGTTTCTTCTTTTCAGGCATCCTGTCAGTACACTTACAAGCAAAGCAAAGTAAAACTTTATTGTCATTCAAACTGTACAACCAAAACGTGAACAGCTGAACGAAATTAAGTTCCTTCTAGCTCATTAATGCACAGCACAGGCCATTTCAACAGAAACACAGCACGTAAATCACATAAACAGATACACACATATAACACAGAGAAGTCTCATCTCCACACCAGCAAAATCAGTCCAGTACCACCAATCCAATAAAACAGACATTCACAAGTCCAGATCAGCATACATCCAAGCTGACACCAGGCACCATCATCTGGCCTTGTCCAGGCCAACGACTACAGTCTCCATGATCACAGTCTCTATCCACCATCCACTCCTACACCAACCTCATCTCCACCAGCAGTGATCCAGTTCCACTTCCACAAATCACTCAGATTTGCCACAACCCATCCAGCACACCATCTCCGTCATCCACTCCACTTGCCTCTCCCCACACGCAGGCCCGAACAGACACGACCAGGTCCATCATTCTGCCACTCCATGCCACCTGAGCAAATCTAACAGTCCAACGTCCGACCGATCCACCAATTGACTGACACCACGGCCACCTCCTCTCTGCACTCAACCACCAGCGTCAAGAAAAGAATAATGGTCCAACTACGAAAAACAGCAACAGAACACAAAATGAACAATGGGAGCTGAAGAGGCCACCATCTTGCCATTACTAGCCAGTAACTGAAATTTACCCAAAAAGACAAATTCACTGACTCTGTTGTCTGAGTTCCTGTTTCCACACTAGGAGAGCTGAAATAGTGAGCAGCCATCTAGGAAGTCCAGGGACTGTCTCCCTGGATAGTGTCAAGTACTGCACTTGATCAGCCTTTGATGCCTTTTGTGGATTAGTCTCAGGACTGCTGCTCTCTGGAAAGTTGGCAGTAGAATCCCGTCTTTGTACAACAAGACCTTCATGGTCTGACAACCTCAAAAACAAAGTATTCATACATGAGATGCACTGTGTTCATTTACATAACTACCCATCATGAACATAGTTATAGCCTGCAGGTCTATGTCTTACTTAGTTGATTTTCAGAGGAGACCTATCCTGTGGGAAATCACTGGTCTGATAGACATTATGGCTTGAACATACATCATTTTCAGTGTCTAGACTCTCTCTGTCAGTCTCCTTTCCTGCCCAGTTACTATCTCTGACACTTGTTTCCTCACTCTTTTCTGCTTAGCATGTAAAACGCTTTCTACTTTTAAATACATTCTGAAACCCATTTTTACTACTTAGCTAAATTATCTACCTTCTGCACACCATTGTTTATTATTTGTAGCCATACACTTGACTTTCTTAGCATTTAGTTTCCCATTTTAAACGTATGTCTCTTATGTTTCTTTTTATAGTTCTTTGTGCATTTTCAGAGAGTTCTATGGATTATCACCAATTATTTTTAATTTTACTGTGCTGCTGAATGTTTATTTTTAACATTTGTTTTTGGTCCCTTCATTTGGGGGTTGATCAGCTTTTTTTTTATTTCCCCTCATTCTACCACCTCCAGCATCCCATATCACTGTGTGTGGAGAAGCTCTTTTCTGCAGTGAGGATTTGCCTCAACAGAGCCCTTTAGCTTAAGCTTGTTAGTGTGGGTAACAGACAGCCATCAGAAAGCTATTATTCTGGCTGCATTCATTTTTTTCTTATTAAAGTACTTCTCCTTTCCTTGGTGGCCAAAAGCTTTTTTGCTATTTATTTATTTTTAGAACAATATTTCTTTGCTCTAAAAAATAAATAAATAAAACACCCTACTAAAAGAATGTATCCCATGGCAGAAAAAGCACTGTAGGGGGTGGTGCTCTAGCCCAGTTAACTTGATGTTCAGGTCATGTCAACTTTAATGCTGTGAGTTCACGGGAGTAGAGACCTCACAATGTTCAGATCTAGGCAAGAAGGTACTTGGCTAGGCGCAGGTACCATTCCCATATATGATGCATGTATCCTCACAAGCATTGTCTTCTCAGTTTATTGTGAAATGGTGTTTCATTACCTTTGAGCAGTAAAAGTTGGACAAAATGTATTTCTTCCTTGAAATAAAGTAGGATAGTAGGATTGTATTTCTTTCCCGCAAGCATGATTTTTTATTCAGGCTATCATTGTATCAAAAGGTTGGTAAAAAAGCACTAAAATGCATCTTAGAAAATTTATAATATCATGACTTCTGGGTGCCTAGCAGCCCCAAGACCCCAAGTTTAATTTAGTTACTACAGTGTAGTCTTGGTCAGTTAGGTTGTCCTGGAAATTTTCAGGAAATTCAGTGTTGAAGGATAAGGCAGTTTCTTTCTTTCTTTGATCATGTTTTTTGTTCAGGTAATCACTTAATGAAAAAGGTTATTTAAAAACTATAGAATACACCTCAGCTCCTCTGGAATTCAGTGGCTTTAGGAGACCTTAAGACCCCCAGATTCTCAGCTTAATACATTTATCTCCGCTGCAGTTATTATATTGTAGTCTTGGTCAGGTATAATATGCTGATAGCAGCAGAAAATGAAGTAGAAAAGAAAGAATACATTTCTTCCTCTGATCATAGGTTTTCTTCAGGCATTCACTGGATAACAAAGGTTGTTTGAAAAGGTTTAAAGTGCACCTCATAGCATCTAGAACCTTTATGGCTTCTTGGAGCCTTTGTGCCTAGGTACCAATTAGTTAAGGCCACCTCTGGGGTGGTCAGCTGCATGACAGACAGTAAGTACTATGTGCCCAGCCAGCTTATTTCCTATGTAAGTTTAATACTCACAAATCAGGGGCATCAGGGCTACTATCATGGTTCCCTTCCTTTGACCACAGAGCTGCCTTATGTTACTGTATTCATCACAGATTTTCATTGCCTTTGTCTGGGTCATCCCTCCAAGTAAGGCAGTTCTGTTCCAGCATACAACTTACATGAACTACTTAGATATGTAACAAAAGGCATTTTTGTTTAATGCACAAACCGCTCCTGCACTAGTACTTGTATGTCGTGCAGTCTAACTGCTCCTTTTTGGTGCCTGACATGCAATACGAAAGGGAAATGCAGAAGATAAAGAACACTGAATGTAACCATTAGTTTGAAAAAAGGAAAGAGAGGTTTCTTTTTTTTTTTTTTTTTTTTTTTTCAATAATAATTCTTTATTTTATTTTTTCCAAACAACTAATACAGCACTACCAACTACTTGCAATATGTACATGAATGCTTCCAACAGTTACATAGAATCATTATACATACCTATACACTTCTAAAAAAAAAAAATAATGAAGAAAAAAGAACTAGTAACCATATAAGACTTATCTCAATAAAATTCAACAGTTATTCAGTTTTTCCCAGAGAATAGTGGAATGGAACTTTAAGCTAATACAATGTTAAAGATTTGTTCCCATATTTTTGTATTGTTTACATTTTTCATATGATCACTAATTAGAAATTTATGTGCTAGAATATGTTTGGTGGCTACTATCTTGAAATTTTGCCATGATGTCTGTAAAGGGTTCAACCAATTGGAAGCTATATATAACTTCATCAACAAAAAATATTGACTAGTATAATTCTTTGGGTTCTTTCCAAGTTGGGTGGTGGAATATGCAAAATCGTAAATTCCCAGGAGAGTGTGGAATGTTGATATCCCATTTTTTGTAGTTGAAGTTTCAAGGAATTCCAGAGTTTGAAAATACATTTACAACTCCAAAACATATGTAGGAGGTCGGCTGTTTGATCTTTACAATATGGGCATTTTGGTGAGTTCTTTGAGTTAAATTTGTATAGAGTGAGACGCGTATAATACGCGTTATTAAATATCATCAATTGGGTAAATAATAGCTTCTGAAGGGACACAGATTTTATGGTTAAGTGAATTGCTTTTAGTATTTTACTTTCTTCAATTGTCAACAATTTCTCTCTCCAGTATTTGGAAATTAATATTTGATTATTATATTTTATTTCTTTAATCAAACCATATGCTGCAGTTATATATTTACATTCCTGTGTAAGGGTTTGCCATAAGTTCAGACACATGTTTAAATCTTCTTCTTTAATTATGTCATTCCCTTTACTAAGGTAACTTATTGATAGGTCTTTTAATTGTCTTATTATAATTAGATACGATTTGGGGAGATTCAACTCTTCTAAAATATTGTGAATCGGGATACCTAAAAAGGATATAAATCAAGTAGGGTTAAATTAATTATAAGTGGGAATTTCTTAAGGTCTATCAGCTGGTTACCAATTTTCAGATTTGGATTTTTGTGAAATGGTTGAAGAATTATCATACTTTGCAAAAGATTTAATGAGATAAAAGATTTTGTACTGAAACTATATATGTTTTGATATGTTCCAACACAGTACACTTTAAGAGTATTTTGTTTAAAAAGGTAATGCCTTGCAGTTAATATCCAATTCCTTGACATGTTTATGATTAAGAACCAGCCATTTGGGAACCCATTTGAGTTACACCCATCAAAGTTAATTATTCTTAAAAGTCTATTGGTGTTTATTATTAAATAATATGTTTCAAATTAGGTAGATCCAACCCTCCCTATTTTTGGAGCCATCAATTTATCATACGATATCCTAACTTTTCTAGGTTCCCATAGAAATCTAGCTAGTTCTGTATGAAGCTGTTTGAAGAATTTTTGAGATTTGAACTTGTGACGCTCTAAAATATATAGTAATCTAGGAAGTATATTCATTTTAATAATTGAAGTCTTCGCCATTATTGGTAATTTCAGATTATCCCATCTTTTCAAGTCAGATACTATCTGCTCCCAAATAACCTTAACATTATTGAGATAAAAATCTCTGTTGTCTGTTGAGAAAACCACTCCTAAGTATTTTATTTTTTCTTCTGATTTTACCTGCCCTACTAATGGTAATAGTGAAAAAGGTGTAGGTGTCTTTAATGGGAATATCTTAGTTTTTTTTAAATGTAATTTATAATTGGAAATTTTCGCAAATTCTTCTACTGCCTTTAATATTTTATTAGTATCCGAAATAGGTGCTGTGCAATAAATACTCAAATCATCTGCAAAAGCAGCCATTGTGATCTTCGTACCATAGATCCTTGGAGCATTATGATAGATATTTTGTTTAATGTGCAAAAATAGAGGTTCCAAATACAAATTGAATAACAAGGGAGATAAAGGACAGCCTTGACGGGTACCATTTTTAATTTGAATTCTTTTTGAAAGATTCCTGTTAATGACTAGATTTGTATAAGGATTGGTATATAATTTTTTAAAGTTGAAGTGAATTCTTGCGGTATGTTAAAACATGTTAAAATGTCAAATAAATATTCTAAGTTCACTCTGTCAAATGCTTTTTGTGCATCAATTATAAGTGCGTAAAGATTATGGTTTTTATGGGTGGCATGTGAAATCATTGTATGCAGTGTTAATGTATTATCTATAGTTTGTCTGCTATTTATAAAACCGGCTTGTTCATCAGATATTATAGGGTTAATTACCATTTTCAACCTGTTAGCCAAAATCGATGTCATAATTTTCATATCTATGTTTAAAAGTGAGATGGGTCTATAATTATCCGGGTTTTGTCGATCAGTATTTTCTTTCAGTATGAGAATAGTTTTCGATGCATTAAAGTGTGGGTCAGTAATTTTATTGTTAATAATATAGTTAAAGACCACTGACAGTATTTTCCCCAGAATATCACTAAAAGTTTTATAAAATTCTGTAGTCAAACCATCCGGTCCCGGAGCTTTGTATGGCTTCAATTTCTTGATAACATCAGTTATTTCCTCTGAAGAAATAGGTTTAATCAGGTTCATATGAAGCTCATCATTAATCTTTGGAAATATAATTTTCTGAAGAAAATCATTATTATTCTTATTTGGATTTACATCCTGTTGTTCACCATATAGTTCTAAAAATATTAGTTCAAAAACCTTTATGATATCTTCCGTATTGGTGTATGTTTTATTGTTGAAGTATATTTCAGGGATTTGGGAAGGTGACTTTGATTGATTAATAATACTTGCTAGTGCTTTTGACGGGGTCTGTATGTGATTAGCATATTTTACCAGCATTTTCTGTTCATGGAATGATAATTTACTGTTTTGTAATAAAAAAAGTTTCTTCTGACAATTTAATAATTCCGTTTCGGTTTGTTTACTATAATTTCTAATAAATTCCTGATCTAATAATTTAATTTTTGATTCCAAGTCATGCATATCTTTCACTTGTAATTTCTTGTAGAAAGTAGCTTTTTGGATAAACATTCCTCTAATTTGCGCTTTGATAGTTGCCCATTCTATGTCTGATGGATGTCGGTGTTCTAAAAGATTATTTAATAATTGATTAAAAACTCCTGAGCTTCTTTTAATACATCCTCTTTATGCAATAGATATGGATTTAATGTCCAATTATAACCCCTAACATGCAATTTATGACAAGTATCTTTCTTAAAGGTTAATGTGATCCTGGAGTGATCCGACAAATAACGAGCTTGTATGTATATATAGGGATCAAAACACATTAGTGTATCTGATATTAAAAGAAATCGATCCTGGACCACATTTTATGACAGCTCGAATAAAATGTGAAGTTATTTGGATTCATTTGGTCCTTATTATATTTAAATGGATCATAAAGTTTAAAATCTGCTTTAAGTTCCTGCAGTGCTATCACTGCCTGATTATTATAAGATCTATGGGGACTTGTTTTATCTAGTTTAGGGTCTTGGTATGTATTCCAGTCACCTCCTATTATTATATAATAATTGTTATATTGGTTTAAAATAAAGTAAAGTGATGTTATGAAGGTTTGCTGATTGGTACATGGGGCATATATATTAAGAAGAATCACCGGTTTATCGTAAAATTTTGTTATAAAATTACATAACACCATCTTCCTTCTTTATCCATTTTAAAATCTAAAATTCTCTCTTGGAACTGAGTTTTGATGATTATTGCTACACCTGCACTATTAGTTGTCCCTTCCGAAGCTATTACCTCCCTGATCCATTTTTATTTTTAATGGCAGTCCATTGATCATTAGCCAAGTGGGTTTCTTGTAACAAAATAAATGGTGCTTTTGACTGAAGAAGTAAATGAAAAAATAGTTTCCTTTTTTTCAGATTCTGGAAACCTTTAACATTTCATGAGTCTATTATCCACATAAAAATACTTTTAAAATGTTAGTGTATATGTTGAATTTGAAAAACGATACTAGATTCCGGTATAATATCAGATTTTGAAATATCTGGAAGCAAACTAAATTCCCCATCCCTAACCAGTGCCTATCCACTATTCTCCTGGACCAGGACAAACATAGGTTTTTAACACTGTTTAGACTTCTATTGGTATACATCAATCCTAAATGACTATTATATAATAACACCCTAACAAGATATACAAAACCTATGATAACTATAACTAACCCTACAAAAACTAACCTACACATTCCCCATTAAACACTAGTACCTATCTACAGCTCTTGAACATATTAGTTAGTTAACACACTGTTATGTCTTACATACCAATTTCTTATTCTACCCTCTAATGATTTACATACATTATTAATTAAATAATTGGTTATATTATCCTAGAATAACTAACTGTCTTATCTAACTTTGCCTAGGTAAGTATAACATGTTAACAGCAGCATTGATAAAAACAATATCAGTAACATTTTTTTTCACCATTAATGTATTAATACTGTAAGAAATATATAGCTAACATAATGCACAGAATCTCTAGAACCACATAAAATATATATCCTTCCATTCCCTTAGGAATAGGAGAGTGAATTATACATGTTAACACATATAGATTATCCTAACATTAATAAGGAGAAAGTTTTTTTTTTTTTTTTTTTTTGTAGTAACATAAACAATATAACAGTCATTTCAAAGGCAGAAAAGCAAAAATATCAACAGTATATAATTATAACTGCATTTCTATCTTCAGGCACACTATCTAGAACCAAAATAGAATAACTGTAGTAACTTTATATTGTTTCTAACATTGTAGTTAAATTACTCTATTTAACCATATGTTACAGCCCAGTTTAAATCCTTACCTGAATAAGCTGACATTTCTTTATACAAAATAAAAGTAAAACCTCTCTAAAATAGTCCAGGAGCCTCGTTTTGCAATTCTAAAAGCTTCCCCTGGCTCCACAGAGTTCTGGCTACTTCCTGGTATAAAAATCTTGATTTCGAGTTCTCGAAGGGGGACCCATTATGTGGACAGACTTCCGGAAGTGCCACAACAAAAGCTGACCCTCTGGAGCATTTCTAGGACTTCCTGTTGACTCACAGACACACACAGTTCATCAAGGCTGCAGGAGTTCATGAAATCTTTGGATTTAGCTGGACCTGTAAGAAAATACTGGTTAATGATTAAACAGGGGGCCTGGTGAGAAAAAAGAAGCAAACAAAGGATTTTGAAGCCTTGAGGTATAGTAGACATGGAATCCCAGAATCTGTATTGCTGTACACAGACTGAATGTTCCAGTTAAGCTTCTGAAGTTGGAAGGGATTTAAAAGTCTTCAAAAGGTGAGTTTTGCTTCCTTTTTGTAGAAACAGAATATTTGGCTCCATCAAATGTAAAGATTAATGTACTTGGATACTTCATCTGGAATTTTATATTTTTATCAATAAGAAATTTGCAGTAAGGGCTAATGCTTGTCTGGCTTGTCTGATTTGCAGTGGTAGATCTTGACCCATAGAAACTCTGTTATTTTGCCACATTACATATCCTCCATTCTTTTTCATAGTTAGAATTATTTTATTTACATCCTGGTAATTCAGAATTTTGACATAAACCGGTCTAGGAATATTTGATGCTTGTGATTCCCTGAGAGCTCTGTGTGCTCTTTCTATGACTATTTGCTTAGCCATACCTGAGTCCTCGAACAATATTTCCAGTATCTGTGTAATGGTAGGCATTAGATCATTATATTGAATATTTTCTGGGATTCCTCTAATAATTATGTTGTTTCTTCTGGATCTTGCCTCTAAATCCAGGATCTTGGTCTGCATAGTTTGAATGTCCAGGTCATGAATATCTGTTTTTGTAAGAAATGTTATTCTGTCCTCATTATCGGATATTCTAGCCTCAGATTTATCTATTCTGTCGAATTTGACTGCATGTGGCATTAAAAGCAAGTATCTGGTTTGAAAGTGCATTTAAAGATTCTTGTATGGGTAACAGTGCTGTTTTAATGTCCTCCATGTTAGCTAGCTGATCCGGTTGGTTTGTTCCTCCTGTTTTTAAAAGATCTTGTGGTTTTACAGTTTTCTGTCTTTTAAATGTAGAGTCTTTCTCTGGTGACATCAGCGTTGATAATTTAGTTTTAGTTGTTGTTGTGTCCATATTTTTGTCCAGTTTTGACATCTTGAAACAGAAATCAGATAGATCCTTTGTTTATAGCTCTATTCAGAGTCAGGCAGACAATCAGCTTTAATCCTGTGAAATTAATTAGTTTTTCCTTCGTTCTTTTGATTCTCAGTCGTAATTTGGTTGTAGTAGAATAGTTATATCCGGTAATTAATGCAAAAAGACTTGTAGTATATCCTCAGGGTTACTTATTCTTGCGAGTAACTGGAGAGCTGTAGATGTACAGTGTCTACAGAAAGGCGGCCATCTTTGTCTCAAAAGAGAGGTTTCTGAGTTGGTGGGGTCTAGGAAGTGAGGTTAATAGCTTTGACTGTGAAACTGAAGCCATGTCTTCTCTTGTCATAATGTGAATATAGGTGAACAGTTTAATTTAATAACCAGGGCACTAACAATATTTTAATAGCTACCCACATTATTTCCATCTGACTTCTAAATAATTAAATAAATAAGAATGGTAAGATAACAAGATATGAGGTAAGTCCCATGTACACCTAACCTCAGAACTTTTCTTCTTTAAATATAGATTGTGTTTTTTTTTTCAAAAGGCAATTATTAATTATTTTCTTTTTTTTTAAACAACTTATCACCTAAGACATAGGCTAACATACATTAGCAGAAAGGAAAACAAACCATTTAGACATTTTCCATTTAAATATAATATAGAGCAGATAAATTTTCATTGCTACTATCATCACTACATTACAAAAAATTGCTGAATTCCTGCCTTCCCTTAAACCTCACTCCTCCTCCTGAACATTATTATGCATGTATTGTTTCCACAATTTCCATTTACTTCTGCGTAATTTGCTCCTTCCCTTTTCTAAAGATTCCTCTTCCAGTTGTTTTATTTCTTTTATAATATTCAGTACCTCAGATACAGTTGGTGTATACTTTGATTTCCATTTTCTAGTAATTGCTTTTTTTTGGCAGCCAAAATAAATTAAACTTAACAGGCTTTATTTTGTCTAGACGATTCAGATCCTGTACCCCAGCTGAAAGGAATCATTTCCTGTCTTACAGCAATTTCCTTACCCAATATTTCTGATAGAGTACTCTGCAGGAAATTTTTTAAAATCTGCCAACTCATTGCACTTCCAAAACATATGTTCCCAGTTACCTCTTTTTTCTCCATCACAACTCAAACATTTGCTATCTGCCTGGGGAAAATTTCTTTGAAATATGCATGGGGTATAAAAATCCAATGCAAACACTTCCAAGCAAAGATTCTAAACCTTCTGGACTTGGTTGCATACTTGGGAGCCATACATATGTCTTCCCATTGTTCTCTTGTAAATTGCTTTTCCAGTCTCTCTTTACAATATTTTCTAACCTCCTCTGATTGATTCTTAGTTATCATGAAATGTTTTACATGCCATACTAATTATCCCTTTTTAACCAATATTTCTATTCTAGATTCAACTAAAAACTCTGTCCCTTTTTCTTTGCCTGTATTCTAAGATCAGGCCCTGGTAGGGAAGGTAGTCTCTAGCCTGCAATCCAAGTATCTTCTTGGCATCATCCCACTCTATTACCCAATATATTGGTTCCTTTGCCAGGTTTCTCCAGTAAATTCCAGCCCACTCTTGTCTATTTTCTGTACCCTTATTTGCAGTCGTTCTTATTGCCAAAATTTTCTTTCTTCATTCTCATATTGACGTAGTTATTAGAATACATTCTGTTACTTTATGAATATAGTATTCTAAATGGTTGTTATTGTTTTCCTTTGGGATCTGCATTCAAAATCCCACATGTTCCCTATTTCTTGAACTTTCCTCTTGTTTTGTCATCATCCCTTTCCACTTTGAATTATAAAAGGAAATTGTTAAATTTGGTACTTTTTATAAACATATGAGGAGGAAAGTGGGAGAAGTAACAGGATGAAGAGTGATTGTTGGGTTATCGCATAACAAGTGAGCTTATTCCTTGTTTTCTTACAATTTGATGTAAAAAAACTGTTAATGAGTACTAACACTACATAAAGATCAACTTCGGCAGATAGCTTGCCTGTAAACTTTGATAGTTCTTGTAAAGAGAAGGAGCAGAGGGACATTATTTCCTGGCATTTCTAGTGATTACCGATTCCTGGAAATTCTGAAAATTGCTTCTTAGGAGCCAGCCTGGCATTAATTCTACTGTATTGCGCCTGGTAAGAGAAGGATCAGATGGGTACTAGTTCCTGCTGGTCTCTGATTGGGCAGTGTCTATCAGACATGACTAATTTTACTATATTTAATGCAATTGTTTTTCGTCCAAGTTAGATCTGATAAAGTCTTTAGTATATTACCTAGGAGACTAAAGCATTTATCTGATTTCCCTGGAACATATTGTTTGCCACTACCAAGATCTACGTCCTTGTTTGTTTTTGCAGTTGTTTTTTTCAGTTTGTTTGTTTTTTCCTTTACAAGTACGTCTATCAGACTTCACTGAGTAGTTTGTTGAAGGTTTGGTGAGAACCTCTTCAGAACCTTTGTGCAGCTTCGCTTTTTGTTGTATCTAGTTGCTATAGGCTCTATCCAGGGTATTTACCAAGAGAAGACTACATAGCAAGTATAATGAACCCATCAATATCTGGGTTAACACTACTACCTCAGAAAGCAGCGTGGGATTAGTGCTTCTTTTGAGAGAAGAGCAAAGTATTACTGATTCCTAACTGTGTGCAGTTGTGTTGTGACCAACACTATCTCCAATATCAGGCATATAGCACCTCCAGTAATGAACTCCAGACCCCATAGGTGCTAGTCCACATCAGCCCATATAAGTAAGCACCTGGAACCATGGATTTGTACTTTCCAACTGCCTCTGGAAGCAGTTTGGTTGAAACTGGCATTCTGAGACATTGTAACAATTGTGTACACATACAAATCCACAAGGTTTGGAACTCTTGTTTGCTTTTGCTACAATGTAGCATTTGTCTAATATGTTCTAGAAACTACCTACTAAAATAAACTGACATGGTGTATGAGAGATTTCGTTATACAATGGCAAAGCCCACATAAATCTACTACAAACAGCAAACAGGTTTGCAGTAACAAAGAACACCATACTAAATGTATAACACACAATACAGACCAAACATATAGACTTACATATGTTGAGGCTCTTAAAAGTAACGCACCTAAACCACAAAACCTCCTAAATCTAACTTAAGAAACAAGTGCCCTCAGCCACCTCACAAACATTTAATTCAGGCACTACCCACCATGAAACTTGCATCTAAGATTCATAGTATCTCAACTCAAAAGCCCATAAGGCAAACCTCTACACAGTCCAAAATCCTAGTCAAAGTGACTCCATAGTGAAGCATACTGTTGCACCACTCACCAGGCTGAGTAAGAAGAGGAACACTGTTGGTTGTCGATCAGGTACAAGGGTTCGCCACATCATGCAGACCCTCAAGTCCTTGCATCACAAATACACATATAATGCAGTCATAGTACAAGTGGGAGTAAATGACCTCAGACATACCTCCCTGGAATGTATGAAGAGACATGATGGAGTTCTCAGAATATGTTTCATTGGCAGGTATGAACCTAGCCTTGAGCAGCATTTTGTCATCACCAGGAATGAAGTCGCAATCCAAACAAAAGATTACTGACTTTAATAATTGACTTAGCTTCTGGTGTTATTTAAGGGTTGTCCTATTTTATATATATATATATATATATATATATATATATATATATATATATATCTATATAAAATCAACCTGGGAGTAGATGATAGACAGTCCTAACTGCTTTGCTAGGGACGGCCTACACGTTTTTCTCCAAGCATTTTGTATAGAGGCAAAAATCTTGTCAACCTATATAATGCCTTTCTTAGACAATTTTAGTCTTCAAAAGCTTCCATCTTAACAAAACAGAAACTTGATAACAAAAGTATTGCTGCTCAGTGCTAGCAGCCTTAACAAAAACACTGAGACTTGATTGAAGGCCAATGACAGCACCCCATTGGTGCATGGTTTCAACACCTACCACACATTCAGGCCTTCTGCATTAGATGAAAGCATTAAAGGCAACAGTGCCTATATATATTTGTAAAACAAAATCTCACCTCGGCACTCATGAGACAGGATAACAACCTGGAACCCACCCCCCCACGTCCAACTTACCATTAACAAAACCCCTTATCACATCATAGCTAACTTTAGGACCCCCATGGCCCATATACCTCCTACCAGTCTAGTGTGAAGTCCATATGTGTTAAGCTGAACACCATTCTCTGTGGGAACGTCAACTACCCTGCAATCATATGGGAGATTTATACATCCCCTACCATGTATGCCCAGAGACTTGTGAACTTCGCTTCATAAATGGAATCTTTCTGGACCAGTTTGTCTATATACCAACTATGGGAGACAAAATCCTGGATCAATATGGGACAGCTCTGTTCCCTACATGTTGTAACTTTCTCCAAAGACAAATCAGACCATAAATCAGTAACCATAAGACTGAAATCTGAAGCAGTTTCAAATACCTCAGTATTCAGAGATTTTGCAAAAGATAATCTACTAAAACTGGCTATGACCTGGCTAAATTGCTTCCATGGGGCCAGATAACATACCACACTGCCTACTGGAGAGCATGAAACAGGACCTGTCAAACCCTTACAGGGACTGTTCAGTATCTGCCTATAAACTGACTTTGTGCCAAATGAATGGAGGACTGCAACAGTCATCCCCCTGCACAAAGGTGATAATTATAGATTCATAAGTCTGATTAGCCTCATTTTTTTAATTTCACCAAATCTTTTGGGTTTCTAATACCATGACAGGAATTGACCCCATTCCTTAGTCAAAGTGCAATTAAAAGTTTTGTTTCAGTCTTTGATGTCAGCCAGAAGCGCTCTTTGCAGCACCTGCAATGTTCCCAGTAATGACTCCTTCTGCAATTCATATGGAGTTACATGTACTAGTAACATATTTAAATATGATTGTAGATTCTTTTTTATAAGACCCGTTCCACCTACTACTATTGCAACTGTCTGGGTATCTTTCTTCCACATTGCTGTCATTTCTGCCTGCAAATCCTGATATTTTATGACTTTGTGTCTACCTGTATGCCAGACACTGTAGTCACTGGGTGTAGTGATTTCCATGATCAGTGCTAGTTTTGTCTTCTTTTCATGGTCCACTATATCTGGTTTTCATGTAACTGTCCTTTGAACCGTTGGTAATGGGTAGTTCCATGTGACATAGACTTCATCATTTTCTATGATGCTTTATGGCTCGTGTTTCCAGTGTTTTTCAGCTACTTCAGTGTTATAATGTTTGCATAATCCCCAGTGCAACAGTCTTGCCACATTATTATGCCTTTCAGAATATAGTCCTTCTACCATTAGTATAGCACAACCAGCAACAAGTTGTGCAACTGTTTCCAGTTCTGTTTCAGAAAACATACATTTGTCTGTTTCTCCCACATGTTCAAAGGACTTTGTAAATGAACATGTACATAACCCGCTGTCTTGGGCCTCCCAATATTAACCTTTTGTCTTTTGGTTTGAATTTGCCTTTCATTAACCATTCCTGTGTTGGATCCTGATCAACATGAGGTTCTTCCAGGAGTTTTCTATACATGCAAATATATTTATTGATTTTCCACATTTCTTGCCTTCTCATCTGATCCTTCACCATATATTCTTTCTTTTTTTTTTTTGGCACATTCAGTTGCTGCCTTTTTTTTTATCTACTTCTGGTTTGATTTCCATTCCCGCTTGACTCCGATATGCTTTTGCTAGACTAAGAAGGGAAGTCATCCTAGATTTATCTTCCTCATGTTTCCAAACTTTCACTATGTTTGGGTCTTGTGAGGTCCGCAGATATGTATGCAGTCCCACGATTACAGATCTATACATGTAATCAATTTCAAGGAGGCCCATATCTCCTTTGGAATGGGGCATACATAATCTTGGTCTGCACTGATTTTTATAAATCATTTGATGAGCATGAAGGATCCTTCTTGTTTTCCTATCTAATCTATACTACATCTTTTGGGGCCAGTCAATCACTCCAAAACTGTAAGTTAGGACAGGAAGAGCAAATTGGTTTCAGGTGTTTTCAGGATTAATTTAAGTCTCCTAAAATATTCCTTACTAAGTTTTATTCGCATTTGTCCATGTTTTATTATTGATTTTCTTCAATTCCAAAATATTTATATAGTTCCTCTTACTTAAGTTCTTTTATATCATTCTTGTCCCAAACTGATGTTTTATTGGTGCTGCAGCTTTCCTGCTTTAAAGGTTGCTTTTGCACATTTATCAAGACAAAATGACATTCTTATATCATCTGAAAAAGTTTTGACTACTTGCAGTTGTGATTTCAGTTCCTTATCTGATGAGCTGTACAGTTTTAAATCATCGACAAAGAGAATATGAGAAGTCTTTACACTTTGTTGCTTTCTGGGAGCCAAATTATAGCCATGACCTAATCTGTTAAGCAGACAACTTCATGGGTTAAGGGCAAAGCAAAAGAACAATGGTGACAAAGAGTCACCCTGGAATATCCCCCTTTGGATTTTTATCCATAGAATAATAATTTGCTCTTTATCATGGCTTAACTGCAGAGTGGTTTGCCACTGTTTCATGGTTGCTTTGATGTAGTTTATGGTTGCTGTGATGTACTTTTTCAGTGTAGAGTTTATCTTATACATTTTTAAGCACTCTTTTATCAATGAATGTGGGATAATGTCAAATGCTTTTTTGTAGTCAATCCATGCTATACTTAGATCCTTTGTGCCATATGACTTTCTTTTATTGCCCTCCTGTTCTGTTGCCATAATTGAATTTTCTTCTAAATGACTATAAACTCTGTTGGCATCAATTCCAGTGTATAGTTTATATGTTATCAGAAAGCAAGTTATTGGGCTATCATTTTTAGGTTAGCTTGCAGGTTCACTCTTAAGTAGGAGCATTGTTTTTCCTATTATTAGCTAGGTTGGTGTCTGCTCAGGGTGCGCATATAAATAGTTCTTGCTCATGACTAAATCTTCATGCAAAGATACTAATACTTTTAACCCGAAGTTAGGTACTGCATCTGGGCCCAGGATTTTCCAATTAGAGGCTTTTCTTAACTTTGTTTCAATCTCTTTGGCTATAACTTCATCCCATTTCATATCCTGTACCTTTGAACTTCCTATTCTTTCTTTTACTTCTTCTATCCATTTAACATCTTTGATACGTTGCACAGGATCTTCATAAATACTCCTCTAAAATGTATCTATTTCTTCTTTTTTGGTGGTCTTTCAATTCCTTTTACCTTGTTTCCCGGTTCTCTATAAAACTTTTTTGGGTCATCAATAAATTGGTTATTTTGTGCTTTTCCTTTATATTTATCTGTATGTCTGCTAATTATTTCTGCCTGTGCTGATATTTTTAGTTTACTATTTGCAGTAGTGCATGATAATTCCTGATCCATTATAATACTGTGCAATGCTTTTATTACGTCTGTCTTTCTGAGTATTTTTGTTGATCTGCTCCCTCTTCTATACTCTTGTAACAGTGACACTTCTTGTCTTAATTGCTTTATAGTTTTCTCTATTTGATTTTTCCATGATGGTATTTGATTTCTCCCCATCCTTTCCCTTACTACCCTGTGTACCCTGTGTTCTTGTGGTAGAATCTATCTGTTATTAATTTAGCTGCACAGCAATATATCCTGTTTACTTCTGTTATCTCACATGGATCTCTATGCACAGTCCTAATTACTGTGTTCATTTGTTTTATCAAACTTCTAACTTTTTGGGTTTTATTGATCTTCTTCAGTCTGTTTCTTTCATTGATCTTAATATGTCTATCTATATTAAATCAAGCAAATCTTCTCTTAGCTCATTTTCTTCTAAACTGAGGGCAGATTTTTTTGTTCTCCATTTCCTGCAGGCATTTTTTAGAAAGTTCTATAGCATCTTCTTGCTGATTATTGCAAATTTGGTGCCATGATATACTATCCAGAGGACGTCAAGATCCTCTAAGAGGGCATTTCCCAAATGGCTTTTGTCACAGCCATGGACTAAAATTAAATGCCAAAAAATGTCTAGTAGTCCTTCAGCAAGCATGATGCACCCTATAACTATTCCACTGACAACACACCATTGAAAACTGATCTAGTAGTTAGGGACTTGTGAACCTATGTGAACAGCAAACTGTCCTTCAATCAACATTTATCCACTATTGTAAGAAAGTCCTTTTTCATTGTGCAACTTATTAGTAGGGTTGTGGTGTTTAGGTCCAGGGATGTGATCATTTCACTCTATTTAGCACTTATTAGGCTGATCATTGAGGATAATGCCACCTTTGGTATGTACCTGGCCAAGCACTTAACATAACTTTCTCACAAGAAAGTCAATAGTCTAAATCATGATAACCTCACTGATCATCTCAGATCTTTATCCCTTTTCTCAATACCATACTGCTTACTGAGGAATGCTCTCTGTCACGTGTACAGAGCCTCAGTTCCTATCCCCTCAGATCTACTGCACATCCACAAGTCAAATGGCAGCATAAATACCCACTGAAGAGATCTTAATTTATTTTACAACATACATACAACATGTTTTAGGGATAGATATGTATCACAGAGAATACCACATCTTTGGAATTGTCTTCCTGTTCACATAAAGCAAAGTATTTCCCTTGTTCTACTCAAATGAAGTCTGGATGAATAGATGGGAAACTGCAGATTCATCCCTGCTTTAGAACTCTTGTCCTTTATGGACAGGGATGAAGTAAATGTTCTGGCCAGCTCTGGTTTATTCATACTTAAAATGCAAGGCCTGAAAATTTCGTGGGAATGCAGGGCTAAGCTTCTAAAGGTCCTCACAGTCAGTAGCCTAGCAAGTACCTATGAATGACATAATAGATTGCTGGAAGGCACTTCATTTGTGCCACTTTTCAAAGAAGGACGTAATGACAATGACTGTTACTATCCTTGGCTCTTAACTAGATAACCAAGATATTGAGGATGGTATTGTACCCATTAACTTTCCCACACCTTGAGCAGTACACACTTGTTTTGTACAGGACATGACGTCTGCCTCAAGTACAGAGTTCATACAGTGCTAATAAGGGCTACCAGCAGTATATCTCAGCTGTGGGTGAAAGCACGGGAGCCTTCTTTCTTGATCTAGCATAGTTTTTCAGTTATATTAACCATGCTTTATTTCTACAGAAACGTGGGTTCTGGCATTCCTCTGTACCTATAAACACTCTACCTTCTCCAGTCAGGCACGGACAGTTAAGGGGCAGGATACACCTTTATTCTGCAGAAATACATAACATGTTCATGTAGCTCCACTTCTTCTTCTTCTTCTTCTTCTTCTTTCGGCTGCTCCCATCAGGGGTCGCCACAGCAGATCAACTGTTTCCATTTCTTCCTGTCCTCTGCATCTTGCTCTGTCACACCAACCACCTGCATGTCCTTTCTCACCACATCCATAAACCTTATCTTAGGCCTTCCTCTTTTCCTGTTACCTGGCAGTTTCATCCTTAGCATCTTTTTCCCTATGTACTCTGCATCCCTCCTGAGCACATGTCCAAATCAACGTAATCTTGCCTCACTGGCTTTGTCTCCAAACCTTCCAACCTGGGCTGACCCTCTATTGTACTTATTCCTAATCCTGTCCATCCTCGTCACACCCAGTGCAAATCTTAACATCTTCAACTCTGCCATGTCAAGCTCTGACTCCTGCCTTTTTGTCAGTGCCACTGTCTCCAACCCATATAACATAGCTGGTCTCACTACCCTCTTGTAGACCTTCCATTTCATTCTTAATGGTACTCATCTGTCACAAATCACTCCCGACACTCTTCTCCACCCTGCCTGTACTCTCTTCTTCACCTCTCTTCCACACTCACCATTACTCTGAACTGTTGATCCCAAGTATTAAAACTCATCTACCTTCGCCACCTCTACTCCCTGCATCCTCACCATTCCTCTATCCTCCCTCTCATTCACACACATATATTCTGTCTTAGTCCTGCTGACCTTAATTCCTCTTCTCTCTAGAGCATATCTCCACCTCTCCAGGGTCTCCTCCACTTGTTCCCTATTCTCATTACAGATCACAATGTCATCTGCAAACATCATTGTCCAAGGGAACTCCTGTCTGATCTCGTCTGTCAACCTGTCCATCACCGTTGCAAATAAGAAAGGGCTCAAAGCTGATTCTTGATGTAATCCCACCTCCACCTTAAATGCATCCGTCACTCCCACTGCAGACCTCACCGCTGTCACACTACCCTCGTACATATCTTGTACCACTCTTACATACTTCTCTGACACTCCCAACTTCCTCATACAATACCGCAACTCCTCTCTAGGCACCCTGTCATATGCTTTCTCTAAATCCACAAAGACACAATGCAACTCCTTCTGACCTTCTCTGTACTTTTCCATCAACACTCTCAAAGCAAACTTCGCATCTGTAGTGCTCTTTCCTGGCATGAAACCACACTGCTGATCACTAATCATCACCTCCCTTCTTAACCTAGCTTCCACTACTCTTTCCCATAACTTCATGCTGTGACTGATCAGTTTAATCCCTCTGCAGTTACTATAGCTCTGCACATCACCCTTATTCTTAAAAATCGGTACCAAAACACTTTTTTTCCATTCCTCAGGCATCCTCTCACTTTCCAAGATTTCATTAAACAATCTAGTTAAAAACTCCACTGTCATTTCACCTGAACACCGCCATGCTTCCACAGGTATGTCATCTGGGCCAACAGCCTTTCCATTCTTCATCCTCTTCATAGCTAACCTTACTTCATGTAGCTCCACATTGCTTGAATGTAAGCATGAGTTAAATGCAACTAGTCTGCCTTAAATGATTAAAAACAACGTTATCTGTTTGAAAAACAAACAGCTTTAACATAATAAGGTCTTCTTCCCTAAAAGTGTCAACCAGTTTCTGTGCAGTTCTACTGGTAATGCCTTCATTCAGGTGTCTAGATTTCTACCTTGAACAATCCATTCATTCTACCGACTTGTTTATTGCATGTAATACACAAAATATCTAGCCAAACTAAAATGCACATCTGAAACTATTTCATACTTGACACAGTTCCTATTGTGACTGGGGCTTCAGTTCTCCCTCTCCTTTCCTGCAGTGATCTGATCATTACCACTGTATGACAATGTATATGACGTTACCTACTACTAAACAGTAATATCTGTAGACAAACTATCACTGCAGTCCTCTTGTTTCAAAACAGACATCCATTTCAATCTGTGAACTTCACAGAACTTTAACCTAAGTAGAAGTACAGGTATGTTCATAGGTGTTTACTAGGCTACTGACCACAAGGGCTTTGTAAGCCTAGCCATGCATCCCAAATTTCTGACAAGTTTTGGTACCCTTGATAAGTGAAAGGAGGGGCTTGGGAGATGAAGCATTTACAAAGTAGGGGCCCGGGAGATGAACCATTTACAGTCTGCCTGTGTCCATCAGAGACATGCGTGCCAAACTAGGGATGAATTTCCTGTTCCCTATCCAGTTGTCCAAGTTACACTTGAATTGAGTTAGGGAGGAATTCTGCTTCACATGGATGGAAAGCCTGTTCCAGAGACGGGGTAGTGGTAGTCTCTGTGATACATGCCTGTCTGTCCAGCAGATCCTATTTATGTCACAGGCAAGGGTTTAAGTTTTTAGAACAGGTAATTCTAGTGCTGTTTGTTTTGTGGATATGTAGGAGGTCCATTAGAGTGGGGTCTGACAATGCCCTGTGTGCTAGGCATAGATCTTCCCTCAAAAACCTGTAAAAGACAGAATACAGGGATAGAGCCTGGAGGTGGTCTGCATAGGACATGTTATTTACACCCTGTATTCTTTTTGTATTGATAATACCACTTCTTATGGCCTCTTGTGTGCACCAAGGCTGTTTGATACGTCATTACTTAAACTTCCTGCAGCTTTGTTCACTGTTAGTGATAAATCATTTAGCAGTGCTTTCTTCCTTCCATCTGAAACAGACTGCCTTTCCAGGAAAAGCAAGTAACCTTGAGATAATACTTCTTCTGGTGTGTTAGAAGGCTGCTTACTTTCTAGTAATGTATGTCAGTGTGTAGTCATCCCTAATGACTTGTCAGCAGCATCTGTAGAGCTAAAAAAGAAGACAGTAAATGGAGACAAACCTGGTGTGGAGCACTGCCTGTGATGTAGACAATGTCCTGAAGTAACCTATCCTCATTTCAAGTAATAGATCATAGACTGTGCTTCACTGTGTCTGAGTCTGCTCTAACTAGCCATTTCAAGGGTATGCTACTGGATGTTGTTTCAGTAATCTGTGTCTTATTACACTGCTCATGTTCTAATTAACCATTATGTTTGCTTGTAAGTGAAATCTACACTGCTTCCAGTGGAGGATTGTACTTGCCAAATCTTTCCCTCAAAAACAGTCAGTTCAAAAAGACTACTTGGCCATCAACCTCCAGCAAGGTATAAGCGCTGAATAAATAGTCATCTGTATGCAGATGTACTCAGGTAATCCATGTTAACTATTAACAGAAGGGAAAAACATGGAGTATGAGATCTCATTTAATTCATGCACATTATGTTATATATGGAATTATAATATATTTAGTAGAACTGACTGTATAAAATGTATCTGCCTTTTGTACGCAGATTATTTATTTATTTATTTATTGGCATTTGTTTAGCAGGAAAGTCTGACTGAGAAGTTTCTAGGGAGAAAAGCTACATTATAGAGACATCCTGGAAATCTTTTGCATTATTTAATCATTTACAGTTTGCTTTATTCATTTTTTAAATGCGAAACATCTTTACTGAATTATTACTTATGACATAGACAATCATTTATTTATATAAATGAAAACAAACCATATTGACATATTTTCAGTTGCAAACACTATCTATCACATATAATTTTCTAAACAGTCATTGTCATTTAAGCATTCTTTCAGTTCCTGCTTTCCCTTAAACCTCATTCCTCCTCCAAAATATTGTTTTCCATGTACTGTACCCACAATTCCCATTTGTTAGTATGTAATTTGCTTCTACCCTTTTTTAAATATCCACTTCCAGTTCTTGTATCTTTGTTACTATATTTACCACCTCTAGAATGGTTTGTTTAGACTTTGATTTCCACTTTCTAGTAATTGCTTTTTTGGCAGCCACCAGAATTAAACTCAGCAAGGCCTTAATATGTCTATGCAGTTCCGATTCCGTATCACAGCTCAAAAAAAAATATTTTTTTTAGTTAACACCAATTTGCTCACCAAGTATTTCTAACAGAGAAGTCTGCAGGGGATTTTTAAAGTCTGCCATCTCATTACACTCCCAAAAAATATCTTCCCAATTACCTCTTTCTTCCCTCTCATACCTCTAACATGTGCAGTCTACCTGAGGAAAAATTCTTTGGAGTCTACTTGAGGTATAACAATATCTATTCAAACACTTCCAAGCAAAAATCTTAAGTCTTCTAGACTTTTTTTGCATATTTGATATATATATATATATATATATATATATATATATATATATATATATATATACCCTCCCATTGTTTTTTATGAACTGTTTGGAGTTTGCATATTCTCTCTGTCTCTCTGTGGGGGGTTCTTCCTACCTTCCTTATCAAACTCACCTAAGAATGGAGCTACAGGCAGCAGCACAGACTCTAGATGGTATCCTGTAGGGAAGAGTTAAAAAGACCAACCACTTTAGTCATCTACTCTGGTATGTAATATCCTCAAAAATAGGAGAGTACAGATCACAGACTAGAAACTTGATAGTATAAAATATGGCTCTAGGTGATTCGGCCGTGTTGACTAACATTGGCAAAACAGGGGCATGGGTATTTACTGGTGGTAAGTGGGTTGAGGACTCTGCCTACTATGACCTACACCAGGGAACCATGCTGATGGTGGGAGGGATGTATGTGCCTCTGTTGCCCAGTGTGTGCCTGCCATTAAGCCCAACAGCCCTGGATCAGTAAGCTACTGGCTGGCTGGTGTCCAGTTGCCCAGCTTGGGTTACCTGGGATAGCTTTGTTGAGCAAAAGCTGAACATAAAACCAATCAATCTGGAAAACACAAACTAAGAATTGTTACACTCAGTGTAGGTACACTGACAGGATGAGGCTTGAAAGTGGATGACATGATGGTAAGGAGGATACTAGACATCTTCTGTATCCAGAGACAAGATGGAAGGGCAGTGCAGCAAAGCCACTTGGCTTGGGAACCAAGCGTCAGTTAGTCAGGAGGAGGACAGGCAAGAACTGGGATGGGCATTGTGGTGAGGGAGAGGCTTCAGATGACTGCAAGGGATGTCATCAGAGTTAGTGATGGACTCATGGCAGTCAGACTCCAATGTAATGATAGAGCAGAATTCATAATCTCAGCCTACTCCCTACAGCAGGGTTGTCATAGTGAGGAAAAGAGTGCATTCATACAGCAGTTGCAGGACCTACTAGATAAAGCAGTACAACAGGAACTGGTGTTGATAGTGGGTGACCTGAATGCACATATTGGGACAGGCAGAACAGGATAGACCTGTCCCAATATGTGCACATAGGTGTGGCAACAGGAATAAAGAAATAGAGGCAATTCTAGACTTCTGTCTGGCAAATGACATGATGTTAGCCTACACATGGTTCAGAAAGAGAGGCAGTCACAAGATCAGATACAAAACTGACTAACATGCAACTTAGCTAGACTTGCTCCTAGTAAAGAAAGGGCACAGGGTAGAATCAGTGATTGCAAAGTCATCCCCAGTAAAACAGTTAAACCACTGGTTGCCACTATCAGCTACAGTCAGTATTCAGAAAAGGTTCTAAGATCAACAGAAACCAGACTGAAAACCTTGATGTTGATTTGAGTGAAAGCACAAGAGTTCAAGGAATTACTCAGGGCTCTAGCACCTCAAGAAGAAGAGGAAGAGGAAATAAGTAGGGATGAAGAAGAAAGGCAGCACTTCAAAACAGAATGTGTAAGGGCTACAGAACAGATATGCATTCGAGCCAGGTATGGAAGTAAGGTACATAAGGAAAGCTGGTGTTGGAATGCAAAAGTCCAGGGAAGCATCAAAAGAAAGGACTTCAGGAAAATGCGGGAGATGGAAAAGACAGACCAGGTTAGGAAGGAATACTAACAAAGAGGCTAAGAGAGGAGTTGCAGTAGCAAAGAACAAGGCATCAGAGGCACTCTACGAGCTTCTGGAAATTGATTTAGTAGGTGGCACAAAAAACTTTATCTCCTCAGAAAAGATGCCAGCAACAACCTGCTCATCAGTCCACAGGACATCAAAGGAAGATGGAAGGAGTACTTCCAGCAACTTCTGAATGAAGAAAACCCCACTGAAGCTGTACTACCCCAGACACAGCCTACACTGAGAGAACAGGAGGAGCCCACCATAGAAGAAGTAAGAATAGCACTAAAGAAAATGAAGTCAGGGAAAGTGGCACACACAGATGATGTCACAGCAGATATGGACAAGATGTTGGCTAAGATAGGTGAGATATGGCCCCTGAGGGTGCTCACAGCAGTACAGAGAGAAAGGCATATCCCAGATGACTGGAGAATAAACATAATACTGCCAGTGTTCAAGAATAAAGGAGACATTCACAACTATGGGCAGTATAAAGGTATCAATCTACTATCACACTGGTTAAAAGTTCTGGAGAGGATGATTGATAAACAAATACACAGAGTAGTAGAGTTAAGATGAGAAATGAGCAGTTTGGATTCAGATCAGGATGCAGTACAACCAACCCAACGTTTGCAGTGAGACAGATACTTCAGAAGAGGCTAGAAATAAGAAAAGAGTCCAACTGGACATTCCTAGACTTGGGCAAGTCATATGATAAGATCGCAAGACAGCTGATTTGGGCAGTCTTGTGGTAGTTCAAAGTTCCAGAAACATTGGTAGGCCTAGTGCAAGCTATGTACAAAGATCCAATGACTCAAGTACAGACAGTGTTTGGTATTACAGAGGGATTCCCAGTGTGAGTGGGTGTGCATCAGGATTCAGCTCTGAGCCCACTACTGTTCATACTAGTGATGGACTACTTTTGTAAACAAGGTTAGAAGGGAGAGGTCAACAAAGTTGCTGTATGCAGATGATATGGTATTACAGAACAGGAACTTCAGCAAAAGGTGTGAGAATGGAATGCAAAATTTAAGGCATATGGGATGAAAGTGAGTACAGATAAGACATTTGTAATGGCAGCAAATGGGGAAATCAGAAGAAACTGAGAATTGAGACTGAAGGGAAAATAGTGGAACAGGTTAACAGCTTCAAGTATCTAGAAGGGGTGGTTGAAGAGAAGGGAAGTCTGAATGAGGAGGTCAATGCTAGAATCAGAGGGACTGCAGCCAATTGGCAGAGATTGTCAGGGGTAGTGTATGACACAAGAATGCCAAAGAAATTTAAAAGTTATGGTTCAGAAACTTGGGTAGTAAAGGCAGAGCAGATGAGGAAGCTAGAGGTGATGGAGATGAAGTGCCTGAGACAGGTGGTAGGATGCACACTGCGGAACAGACAAAGAAATGAAGACATAGGAGCAGAAGCCAAAGTAGCTCCAATTGCAGAAAAGGTCAAAGAGAACAGATTATGGTGATTCAGGCATATGTGCAAAAAAGCAGAAGAAGATGATTTGGGAGAGACAGGAAGAAGGCATGAAGAAATGAGGGCACCCAGCAAAGACATGGATGGATTTTGTGAGAGAAGACATGTGACAGTCAACCATGACTACTTAAGAAGGTAGGAGATGCCACTAAATATGGAGAGATGGTGACAAGTGACACGACACCCCTACCTCATGTAGAAAATGGAGGAAAAAGGAGGTTGATAATGATGCTTATGCAGTCTCTTTTCCCAGTCCTTTCTAAACTCTGATTGATTCCTATAGTTATCATGCAATATTTTATATGCTCTACTGATTATCCATTTTTAACAGCAACTTCTGTTCTAGATTCTGCTAAAAACTCTACCAATGTTAGTCTTTCACTCAGGATTCCCCTATCATTTTTTTTTGCCTATAGTCTGATATCAGTCCTTGATAAGAAAGGAAATCTCTAACCTGTAGTCCAAATGCATTCTTGGCCTCTTCTCATTCTATTACCTTCCCGTCTAATTATTTTCTCACAATTCCTTGGTTCCTTTGCCAGTTTTTATTGATTTTATTTATTTTATTTTACATTTGTTTACCTGGAAAGTCCGATTGGGATAAGACAGTAGAAGGCTGGGGAGAAAAGCTCCACATATAGAGATTGTACAAAACTTTTACAAGAAATTATACAAAACTTAAACAAAAAATATACAAGACATACAGTACACCAGAAATTACATTCTGTGCTATTATAGCTGATGTTTGTATTAAACAATCATCTGATATAATTCCTTATTGTAGTGTAGACATTGTAGTTTCTCAAAGTAAGCTGAGGAAGTGCTTGTAGGGGGAAACTGGATAGAGAAAGATGAGGTTAGAGATTAGCTAGACATGAGAGAGAGCATAGATTATTAGTTTCTTCTGTAAATTCCAGCCCCCTCTTGCTTTTATTTGTACCCCTAATTGCAGTCATCCCTATTGGCAGACTCTCCTTTCTCCATTCCCATGTTGGTTTAGTGCTTAGAATACTTTCTGCTACTTTGTGAATATAATATTCTTTATGGTTATTTTTATTCACCTTAAGGATCTGCATTTAAAATCCCAGACTCTCCTTGTTTCTTATTTATCTCTTATTTCTTATTTCATCATCATCCCTTTCCACTTTGAATTATAACTTTCTGCATGCGCTATGTATAAAGTTGTAGCTTTGAAATATCCCTTCAAATTGGGTAATCCCAAACCACCTTGTTCTATTGGAAAGATCAACTTATTCCACTTAACTCGTGCCTTCTTCCCCTCCCAGATAAAGTACTTCAACTGTTTATTAATCGCTGTTTACAGTTTTCCCCTGGTTGATAAAAATATGCCTAACCAGTGTATAAAACTGAAGGAACTAAAAACATTCATTACTCGTACATTGATTCAAAGAAACTTTATTGTCATTTAGGAAACACAAGTGCTACCTAAACGAGATTTCGATTGTCGGCTCTTTTACAGGAGAAAACAAACACAAAAAGACAGACATGATAGGTATTAAAGAATAAACAGTAACTATAGTACTAAAGTAAATATCTAAGTAGCTGATGCACATGCTTGTACAGTATTTATTACACTGGACAACACCTACTACCAGATGATTAACACATGAAAAGAAAAGTACACAATCCACAGAGGTGAGACTGGGTGATACTGCACATAAGGAAGTGATTGGAATTGCACTTGAATGAGAATATATTAATTTTAGTAAATAAATAAATAAATAGAATTACTGTTTGGAAAAAAAGAAAAAGAATGAGAGCATAACATAGGTTCATAGGTAGGTACTAGGCTATCGGCCCTGGAGCCTATATAAGCTTAGCCAAAAAGGTTCCCTGGCTTTTGCCACCCAAGAAAATTATTTTCCCCTGTCAAGCAGTGCCACAGAAGTGATCCCTGGGGTGAATTTTCTATTTCCCAGCCAGTCGTCAAGACTTTTCCTTAAAGAGAGCCAATGAGGAGCTTTGCTTGACATGAATGGGTAGTTTGTTCCAGAGTAAGGGATGTCTCTGGGGCAGTACTCTATCCTTCCATCATGATCTGTTTATTGTGGTGACAAGGTTTAGGTCCCTGGAGCATGTGGTTTGGAGAGATTGGGATTTCTTTAAGTGTAGCATGCCCAACAGCTCTGGGTTTGACATAGCTTTGTATGTTAAGCAGAGATCGCCTCTGAATAGGCGATATGCGATGGAGTAGAGCTGGGGTTTTTTGAGACTGTCTGCGTAGGGCATCTGTTTGAGGTCAGTAATCCTCTTAGTGAGGTATTTCTGTGGCCTTTTCAATTGTTGTAGGTGTCTTGTGAGATACATGCCAAACGGGGCATTGTACTCTATAATGGGTCTGATGAGGGATGAGTAGAGAGGAACAATGACCTCCTTTTTTCTAGAGGAGAACCCTTTTGTGATGAGGTGTGTCACGTAGAAGTATTTCCTGACTACTGTGGTGATGTGGTTATTAAAGGAGAGACCACTGTCCACCTGTGTCCCAAGGTCTCATCACACTTTCAGTGTTTAGTGAGCTACCGCCTATGTGGTAGTTCGTGGGTACCGAGTTTTTCCCAAAGGGGATGACAGTGCACTTCTTTGCATTGACATTGAGGCCATGACTTTGACACCAAGCCTCTGTCTCTGTGAGGCCCTTTTGTAGAATGTCTACATCATTAGGTAATTCTGTTGTGGCTCCCAGTTTGCAGTCATCTGTGAACTTTGTTAGCCAAAGACCGTCTGTGCTGGCCTGCACTTCAGAGAAGTAGATGCCAAACAGGAGAGGAACCAGAACCAAATCCTGTGGTACTCCATTCATCACTGGTCTGAAGTCGGAGTTAGAGTCGACTACATTTACTCTGTTGGTTCTGTCAGTGAGCCAGTTGGCCACCCATCTTGTGACATAGGGATTTATACCAGTTTTAGTGAGTTTATCTATAATTCCATAGTGGGGGATGGTATCGAAAGCCTTGGCGAGGTCAAGATAGGCTGTGTGCACTACTTTTCCCTCGTCTACAGCTATAGTGACTGCTTCAAAGAAGTCAATCAGGTTTAGTAGACATGATCTACCTTTTACAAACCCAAACTGAGTTTGGAGGTTACCTATGTCTTTGGTTATAAGCTCCAAGATGATACGTTCCATGGCCTTGCAGACCAGGCTCGTCAGGCTAATGGGGCAGTGGTTTCCAGGGTCCGTGGTGGCACCCTCTTTGTGGAGTGGGATAACCGTCACTGTGCGCAATTCATTAGGCACATAGCCTGAGGTGAGGCTATGATTGAACATGGTACTTAGGTGGGGTGCCAGTTCGTTCTGTTGTTCGTGCAGTACGCAGCCTGGGATGTTGTCTGGTCCCATGGATGCCATGTTCCTGGTTTTGGAGAGTGCGATCTTTACTTGTTCATCCATGATTACAGGGGCTTTGCATTCTTCCGGTATTAAGATCGGCTCTTTGGAGGGTGAGAGGGGGGGTAAAGTTAGCACTGAACCTATCTGCCAGGATGTTGGCAATATCGGTTGGTTCTATATATTTAGTGTCATTGTGCTTGTAGCTCAGAGCAGATCTGAGTGTTGCCATTGAGATTCTTGACATAGCTGTAGAGTGCTTTTTGGTTGTCTTTGGAATCAGTGGTGATTTTATTTTCATAACTGGCTTTGGAGGATTTTATGAGGGATCTCAGCTTCTTGCTGAGGCTGACCAGGGTCTCCCTCCAATCATGGGATTTTACTCTTTTTTGCAACAGCTTCTTCCTTCTGTTGCAGAGTTTGTTTATTGCAGGGGACCACCAGATTGGCTTCCTTTTTATGGAGGATAGCATCCTGGTTCTGTTGGGGATGGCATGATCCATGCACTCATGTATGTGCTTATACAGTGCATTTGTGTAAGATTCAGCAGTTATACCTCTATTTTCCGTATGCATGGGTGTCGTGAAGTTTGCCACTTTTGTCTTAAGAAGCATGAAGTTGGCTTTGGAGTAGTTTTTGACAGTGGTTTCCTTAAGGGGGGGTGGGAGTGGGATATGGATGTCTAGGATGATTAGTTTGTGGTCGGATCTGACCAGCGAGGAGTTGACCTCTGGCATGGAACACTGGTTACCCATATTAGTAATAACCAGGTTCAGGATATTGCTGCCCCTGGTGGAGGTGTGGACAAGCTGATCCAAGGCATTGGAATTTATGAATTCCAGAAAACGTTGAGCAAATGATTTGGTACATGAGTAGTTTTCCCAGTTGATGGTGGGGTAGTTGAAATCGCCATAATTAAGGTATTGAGTTGTACCTTAATATTTTCGAGTATGTTAAGAAATGAAGAGTGGAAATCCTGGGGCATGGTGGGGGATCTGTAACAATCTGGATTGCAGACTTGCCCAGTGTTAGTTGCACTTGGATAATTTCAGATGCATTATGTTGAGCAACTAGCCTGGAGGTGTGGATATCCTTAATGAATATGGATACGCCTCCGCCTTTAGTGTTTCTATCCAGGTTAGGTAGCCGAAAGATGTGGTATGAATTACACAGCTGACAGTAACTTTCTCCTTGTTTAGCCTGGTGAATGGGACATCAGTGTGCCGGACTATAGAGTCACCTATGACTAGTGTGTTGGGTACATTGTTTTGCCTGGGCTGAGGTTGAGTGGCACACTGATTTTGTAGGCTATGTGTCATTTGGGTAGTGTTGTGGGGTGGTCGTTGTTTGCGTTTCAGCTTGGGGGAGGTCTCTTTTGCTTGGGCAGATTTTTATTGAGAGTCTCCATGAATGTGGGTGTGTGCTTTGTGTTTCTATGTGTGGGTTTTGGTAGTGTGGGTTTTGAAGGACTATGTCTTGAGTGTGGTGTGGTGCAGGTGTTAACTTTCTCCTCTTGTCTGTCTAGTCCAGTCTTGGCTGGTGAGAGCTTGGCTATATAAGTGTATCTCTCACAGGTTGTAGTGTTGGGTGGTAGGAGGAGAGGATTGTCAGTGTACATGAGGCAATTGCTACATTTCCCCAAGATGCCCAGATTCATCAGGTGGACAGGAGAAAACAACGGGAGCTGACCCATGGACATGCCTGGATAGGTGCTTATTAATTTAAGTACTAAGAACCATTTTCCTCATGACAAGTGAGGAAATTCGAGTGCTGTAGTAATCTGTAGTTTATTTACTACTTACAACGAGTTCTGAGCAAGTGCTGAGCACAAGGAAAAATTTTTGAGTGCTAAAACCAAAAAAACTGGCTAGTTTTAGCTAAATGTAGCTAGTTTTAGCACCAATCCTGAGAATATTCTATTATAGTTTTGATACAGCCAGATTTATCTGCATTAATGAGTCTTAATGCAGTTGGATAAAAACTGTTCATGAATCTGGAGGTCCTGCAGCGGATACTCCATAACCTTCTGCCAGAGGCAAGTTTAGTGAACCAACCATATGCTGGATGAGAAGTGTCACTCAGTATTTTACGGGACCTCTTTTGACATCTCAGTTCAAAGAGCTCCTGTAAGGTAGGAAGACTAGTGCCCACTAGCTTTTCTGCTGTTCTTATTATTCTTTGCAGCTTCTTCCTTTCACCCATTGTGCTGTTACCGAACCATACAGTGCAGTTGTTGGTGATAATGCTCTCAATGACACCTCTGTAGAAGGTAATTAGAGCATTCATAGAGAGCTTTGCTTTTCTCGGCTACCTTAGGAAGTGTAGTCGCTGGTGGGCTTTTTTAATTAGCTGGCCTGTGTTTGTACTCCAAGAAAGATCCTCTGATATATGTACTCCCAGGAACTTTGTAGGTTGGACTCTCTCCACTTCTTCACCATTGATCTTGAGGGGCAGGTGCATGGCAGAGCTATTTCTAAAGTCAATAATAATTTATTTTGTTTTATTGATGTTCAGGTCGAAATTGTTGTTATTGCACCATTCAATCCATATCCATAAAAAGCATGTTATTCCTATACATATCCATAAAACAGCTCTTCCTGTTTCTCATTTTTTGTATTACGTTTTGTTTAGTCTCTTCTTAGATATCCTTACTTGCCATAACAGAATGCTTTATAACACATACTCCTAAGGTCTTAATTTTATCATGTCCCCATAAATATGGGTATTCCTGAACCAACTTGTGTGTGGATACACAGTTTACAGCTGTCGCCTTTGTTTTATCGTCATTAATTTTGTATCCTGAAAAGACTTGAAACTGTCAGAATATTCCACAACACTGAAATGTCCTTTTCTGGTTTTATCAGGTACAAAATAATAACATCTGCAAATAAATCCAACTTTTCTTTGCTACCATACCAAATATATCCGTGAATTTCTGAGTCCCTTATTTTCATTGCCAGTGGCTCTAAATATAATGCAAGTAACAAAGGGGAAAGTGGACACCCCTGCCTGGTTACTGCATCCAAACAGGACATTCAGAGTGGAACCCCCCCCACATTAACTTTAGCCTCCTATCCCTCATACATCTTCCTAATTAACCTTATTATTATTGTGTCAGAACATGCAAATGCTTCCATTGCTGTACTCATAAAAATCTCAGCTTACACTGTTGAATGCTTTCTTTGCATCAAGACCCACCAACAACAGTGGTATTTTCTTACATTCTGCTTCCCTATGAATCAGTGTTCTATTAATTTTGTCAGTTTGCTTCCCCTCCACAAAATTATAATGATCTATCAATTTTTGCATCACCTTTGCCATTCTTTTAGCCATTATAGACATAAACACTTTCATGATTTAGAATTGAAATGGACCTCTATGAAGCTGGATCTGTTGTGTCTTTACCGTCTTTAGGTATTAAAGCTGTCTTCCAGGATGTTGGTGCTTCTCCTCCTTCTAAAAACTGTTATACAAAACCTTACAGATCTTTATCACTTTCTTCTCTTTTCTGCTTTATATGAATTTTTGTAAAATGTCCAAAATATTTCTAGTACCTTACAGGATCTCTGGTTATTTTCCTTGTTATAAGTCCCCTAAGCTTGGCAACAGTCCTTTCTACTTTCCTGGCATTGTGCTAAAAGGTTTTGTGCTCTTTATTGTCAAAGCAGTTTAAGTGCTTAACAGCAATTTTTAAACTCATGCATATTATTCAGGAACTCCCTTCAGAGGGCAATAAGACTGCTGTTTACTCCTTTTTTGTGTTACAACCATATTCTGATTGAATAATAGTTAATTAAATAAATAATTAAATAACAAAATTTGGCGTTCCACATAGCTTTGTTTGGTTGTGTTTACATGCATAATAAATTCTATTCATATATATATATGTAGATCGATTAAATTTAATAAGTTGATTATTTTAATCAACTTATGAAACATTTAATTCAGATCTACATATATATATATATATATGAATAGAATGTGTCCATTAGGAGACATAGGTGGCAAGCCAGGGATGAACTTCCAGGTCCCCAACCAATTGTCAAAGTTACACTTGAATTGGGTTAAGGAGGAACTCTGCTTCACATGGATGGGGAGCCTGTTCCAGAGACAGGGTGTTCTCTGGGATACATGTCTGTCTCTCCAGCAGGTCCTATTTATCAGGCAAGTTAAGTCTTTAGAATGAATTTTTGTAAAATGTCCAAAATATTTCTAGTACCTTACAGGATCTCTGGTTATTTTCCTTGTTATAAGTCCCCTAAGCTTGGCAACAATCCTTTCTACTTTCTGCTGCGCGCGCCATTGTGCTAAAAGCTTTTGTGCTCTGGAGTTGTCAAAAAACAGTTGCTTAACAGCAATTTTTCTAAACTCATGCATATTATTCAGGAAGTCCCTTCATAGGTTCATAGGTAAGAGTTTCTTCTGGGTCATACAGGGGGACCTATAGCTTGCAAGGAAGTGGTATTGAATTTCACCTATGGTAAATTGAACAACCACAAGGGCCTTTTTAAGTCTAGCCATGCATCCCAAATCTCTGACAAGTTTTTTTTGTACCTTTGATAAGTGTAAGCAGGGGCTTGGGAGATGAAACATTTACAAGCAGGGGCCTAAGAGATGATTGATTTACAGACTGCCTGTGTCCATTAGAGACATAGGTGGCAAGCCAGGGATGAGCTTCCAGGTCCCCAACCAATTGTCAAAGTTACACTTGAATTGGGTTAAGGAGGAACTCTGCTTCACATGGATGGGGAGCCTGTTCCAAAGATGGGGTGGTCTCTGGGATACATGTCTGCCTCTCCAGCAGGTCCTATTTATATCACAGGCAAGGTTTAAGTCTTTAGAATGGGTAATTCTGGTTCTGTTTGTTTTGCTGATATGCAGGAGGTCCATCAGAGAAGGGTCTGACAATGCCCTGTATGCCAGGCATATATCTCCCTTAAACAGCCTGAAGGAAACACGGCCTTCAGGTGGTCTGCATAGGACATTATACTTATACCCTGTATTCTTTTAGTGAGTAACCTCTGTGAATGTTCCATTTGGTGGATGTGCCTGGTTAAGTACATACCAAAGGGGGCATTGTACTCAATGATAGGGCTGATGAATGCCAAATACAGTGGAACAATGACTTTGTTGGACCTACATGCCATACCTTTGTTTATAAGTTGCGCAACATAGAATGATTTCCTCACTGCTGTAGACACGTGATGATCAAAGGCTAAATTACTGTCTGTGTCCCCACATCCCTGACTGGTCAGCTCTAAGGGATGTGTTGTCAGTATGATAGTTACTGGGGTGGATGACTTCCTGAAGGATAATGTTATGCATTTCTTGGAATTTAGTTTTAGTCCATGGCTCTGGCACCAGTTGCTTGTCTGTGTCAGCCCTTCTTGAAGAAAATTTGTGTCAGTGTGAGATTTAATGACAGCTCTTAATTTGCAATCATCTGCAAATTTAGTCAGCCAGAGACCACTGATATCGGCCTTGACTTCAGAGAAGGAAATGCCAAAAAGGAGTGGTCCAAAGACGGATCCCTGAGGGACTCCACTTGTGACTGGACTCTTTGTAGAGGTGGACTCCTCAATTTTAACTTCCTGCGTCCTGTCTGTAAGCCAGTTGGCTATCTACTGGGTGACATATGGGTTTATACCTAACCTCTTGCGTTTGTTAACAATGCTGTTGTCGGGTATTGTGTCAGATGCCTTGGCCAGGTCAAGGTAGGCAATGTGAACCATTTTACCCTCATCCATTGCTTTGGTGATTTTCTCTAAGAAGTCCACCAGGTTGAGTGGGCATGACCTGCCCTTGATGAAACCAAACTGGGTTAGGTCCAGTGTCTGGAGGTTTACTGATTATTGATCATTTCCATGGCAATTCTTTCCATGGCTTTGCATATAAGACTAGTGAGATTTATGGGTCTGTAGTTTCCAGGGTCTGTAGATGGCTGGCCTTTGTGCAGAGGGATGACTGCTGCTGTTCTCCATTCATGAGGCACAACGCCTGTTTGGAGACTACAGTTAAATAGCAATTCCAGAGGGCCGATAGGCCCTGTTTCATGCTATTTAGAAGGTATCGTGAAATATTGTTTGGGCCTATTGATGCAGTGTTTTTGGCCCTAGAGAGAGCATTAAGGACCTGTTCCCTAGTGATAGCAGAGAGTTATATTTGATGGTATTTCCTGAGGGAAGGTTGAGGGGGAGAGAAGGGTAAAGTTGGAGCTGAATTTGTCTGCCAGTAGATTTTGTATACCTTCTTGCTCAGTGTAGGTGGCTGCATTTACAGTGAGCTCTGCACACAATTGTGTATTGCCCTTGAGGTTGTGGACATAGCTAAAGAATGCCTTGTGGTTGTCCTTGGCCTGGGATGCCAAATTTACCTTAAATTTGGCTTTGGTAGACTACTTGTCCTATGAGTTGTTTGTTTATTTTGATGAGAGTGCTTTTATTCTGCTGGGTACTGCACTTCCTATTTTTGCCATGATTTTGTTCCTTCTGTTATACAGCCTATAGATTTTGTGATTCTACCAGGGTGGCTTGTTTTTTTTTTGAGCCAATTTTGTACTTCTTCTTTATCTGTACAGGCACATTAACATGCTTATATGGGGTTTCTGTGAACAGTTCTGCATAGACAACAGTGTTCTCAGGGTTTATGGGGGCTTCAAAGTTTGCCAGGTTAGTTAGACTTAGAGTAGTTCCTGAATATTCCAGGGTTACCTGTGGGTCCAGATTTCATTTTTACTTCAAAGACCACCATTTTGTAGTCTGATCTTACCAGGGAAGACATTACACTAGGGGGTGTGCAGCACTGTCTCATATTAGTGAGGACTAGATCCAGTATGATTGCACCCCTGGTTGGTGTATTGACAGTCTGGTCCAGGGAGTTTGTGTTTACAAAATCCAGGATCTCTGTGCCTGTATGTTTGGTGTCATATAGGATTCCCAGTTAATAGTGGGGTGATTAATGTCAGCCATGGATATGGTATTGGGTTGGATGATGACTATTTCCAATAAGTTTAAATACATGGTAAGAATTTCCTGGGTCATACAGGGGGACCTATAGAATCCAAGGAAGTGGTATTGGATTTCACCTATGGTAATTTGAACTTAGAGTAGCTCCAGTGCATTGTCCAGTTTGACCACCCTTGAGGTATATATTTATTTTTGATGTAAATTGAGACACCTCCACCTTTAGTCACTGTCTATGTAGCAAATGGACTAAATGTGTGGAAGGCATTATAACCTACACTATCGGTGTGCTCTCTGCGGCTTTAAATTTATTTATTTTATTTTGTCTATTTATTTGTTTAACATTTGTTGACAGGATTAGTTTGACTGAGCAGTAGCCCTTTTTCAGCAGAGACCCAAGGCGAAAAGCTCCAAATAGAAAAACAAGAGGGAAAAGTTCATCTACATGCAAAAATATATACAGATGAGCAGATTGTATCTAAACTAAGCATAACACAGTACAATGTTCAAAAACATGTCAGAGAAAGCATACATATAACAGCATTCAAGAAAAAAATAATAGAGTACAAATATATACATCCTAAATAGAGTACAGTCAGTTTTGTACATACAGTAATGTAGGAAAATATCATAAAAGGTCATATGCAAGTGGAAGCTTATAGGAAATGCAAAAGATTACAGGCATATAATATGTAAAGGGATTATAAACCATGAAAAAAGGCCATTGGCCAGACATCAGATTAGTAAATTGATAGCATCATCAGAAATATTAGGGAGCACCAAAACTGTTAGCATAGTATAAAGAAGCAGCAGGGAGAAGTGGAAGAGATAGGTTGCAAAGCTGTAAGGAGGGAAGATATCTTCAGATGGTTTGAAAAGGAAGAAGATAGTAGGAGTATGGAAGTTATGTTAAGTAGGGTCATTACATAGGCAGGTCCAAGATTTATAGAGGTTTTCCTTCAAGTTTGGTTAAAGGACTTTGGGTTAGTGATAGATCTGATAGTTGAAGGTAGTTTATTCCAGGCATTAGCTACAGAGTAACTGTAAAGGAATTTGCTAATATTTTTATTAGGCTTATAGGCTTGAAGTAGGTGCTGTTGAGACCTACAGAGAAAACAGTTATGAGTATAAGGTTGGATTAGAGTAGAGAGAGAGGGACATGAGGAGGGTCATGAAGGATAAACCATGTCTCAGTGACCGCACAAATGTCAGCATTCTGTAAGGTGAGGAAAGCTTCTAAGGAGTGTAGTTTTTTTTTGCATTCCTAGCACTGAGCAGCAATACCTTTAGATTTTCTTGGTTTTGATATGCTATGTTAAAAGTACTTTCAGTTTGGCATTGTCTAAAAAAGGCACTATGTGGAAGACAATGTTTTACCTAATATTCAAAAGCCTAGAGGGAAGAGGTGCAGACCATTCCTGCCAAAGCAACGTCGTCTTTTAACCATCTCCTTCCATGCTGACAAATACTCCACCCACTTAGCATGACACCAGAAACTAAGCCAGTTATTAAAGTCACTCATCTTTTGTTCACACTATGGCATCATCCTTGGAGAGGGTAAAATGCTGCTCAATGCTAGGCTCATACCAGGATGGGACACATATTCTAAGAGATCCATTATATCTCTCTTCATATAGTCTAGGGTAGTATGACTCAGGTCATTTACACCCACATGCACTATGACCGAGTCATACTGGTATTTGTGGTCCAATGACCTGAGTGCGTGTGTAATGCGGTGGATCCTAGCCCTTGTAAGCAACTGACTGTGACTTTCTCCTTACTCAGCCTGATGAGAGAGACATCAGTGTGTCTCATGATGGAGTCTCCAATGACCAGAAAGTTGGATTGCATGGTGGCTTGCCTTATGGTCTTAGAAGTAAAGGCTCCATGAGATGTGGCTGTATGTGCTGATGTGGGTGTTGAAAGAGTGCATTTGGGACTGCTGAGGGTATTTGTTATGTGTGCTTCAGCTAGGAGGTATTTGAGGTTTAGGAAGGTTACATTTAAGTGCCTCAGCATATGTGGGATTATGTGTCTGCTTTCAATTGTGTGTGATGGGTGCAGCATGTGTACTACTGACAACCTTATTGACATTAGGAGTACTTTTTTATGACAGCATTGCCTCCAGTGACATTGTGTAAATACATTTCTCACATACCATATCAGTTTGTTTGAGAATTAACTTGTTAGTAAACATGAGCCAATTTCTACATTGCTTCATAATGCCCATGTCCACCAAGCTGGTAATGGAGATAGTGGGAAAGTTCATGTCCATGGCAACAGACCATTTTAATTGATTAGACAGTTGGAGTGAAAATATAAAGGAATGTCAGGAGTATCCAATTTGCGACTCTGGGGACAGTGCTTGTCACTGCAAACTAGTTGTCCTGTGTGCAACTAGGTATTGGTGAAATTTCAATTGTGCTTTTTCAGGGAAAATGCCACTCAAGGTGTCTATGCCTATACAGGGCACTGCCAAATACTTGAGGGGAAATTAATTAGTAGTGCCTTAAAAGTTAAGGATGAAATATTTAGACAGATATTCTGAAGTTAGGAACAAATCAAACAGTACTTACTGAAAACAAAGACTTCGCTTTTGAAAATGATGAAAATGGGGAAGTTGTGTGAATCACTACTGCTGTTGTGAGTACTACTAGTACTGGTCTCACCACAGCTTCACCCTGCTGGGATACAATGCTCCTTTGCTTCTTCTCTCACCAGAAGCAAAACATTAGCACCAATCCCAAGATGAGAAGCAGGCCACAGCCTGTTTGGTGATCCATGGTCATGTCCCAGATGATGCAAGGGTCTATAGCCTTGTTGTAGCATTTTCCTGGTAGATGCCTTGAATAGCAACCAGACATCAGAAAGATCAAACACAGACACTCACTGCCCAACCAGAAATAGTTAGGAATCAATGCATTCTGCTTCTTCTCTCACCACAAGCAGAATATAAGCATAAATTCCAAGCTGTCACCTATGAAGCAGTTCTTAGGCTTTGTGTTGATCAGCAGTCTCCAGGAAATAATGTCCCTGTGCACCTTCTCTCAACAGGAAAAAATGGAAGCACTAATCCCAAGATGACTACTGAGAGGTAAAATGTGGGCTCTCCAATATTTGCTGGTCTTGGAATAGATGTTGCAGATTTTAAAGATAAGATGGAAAAAGATGGTTAATATCCTAAAATATCCTAAGCACTGCAGTGAGCTCTAAGCAGTTAGATATAGAAGAAGGGGTAACTTAAACTTTAACTGTCTAAGTGGAGAGCCACTAATTTTAAAAGAGAAAGATAGATTGAAAGAGAGTGGGCACTTTGTATTCTGGCTCCATAGAATATAAATAATTGAAGAGGAGTGATTTCACAAAATGATAATTTTGTACATACTCACAACAGCCAATGAAAAAAGCGAGGGCAGTAGATATGTGGTCAAATGAATGCAAGGGACAGGCAACTAGAAAGACAGAAAATATGTGTGACTCTCAAGAGAGACAGCTGTGGTCTCTTTCCTAGCTTTAATTTGCAATTTAAAGCAGAATACAAGTAACACTTAGTGTACAGAAAACAAATCACAACATGCAAATTAGAGGAAGGCAGTAAAGTAATACAAAATACATGAAAGCAAAAGCAAACTAACCTTTCCCTCACAAGAAGTTATAGTAGAGTCTGGGTGAGCTTTTCCAGTATTTTCTCTTTAGCACTCTACAGCTGTGCCTCTTTTTCTTTTATGAGATTCACTATATTCTGCAATACCTTAGTCTTTGTCAGTCCCTCTAATTAATTCTTGTTACTTCTTAACCAGATCTCTTTTTCTTTTATTTCTACCCTATTCTTAAACTCCACTTTAATTTTATCCCGCTCCATAGCTGTATTTTATGAAGACATTTCTATCTTATCTAATAACTCTCAAATAATTTTCACTAGTCATTCCTCAAATTCCCCTCTGTTTAACAAATTGTTGGGGAAGTGTTAGTGTCTCATTTTTATTCTATTACCTTGCATTTTTATTTTAAGTATTTTTGGTGCATGATCTGAAATAGATTGAATGCCCATGTTCCTATGAAATGTAAATTCTATCCTAGCACAGTTTTTGTACCTTGGAGTAATATGTAAATTCTGTTTGAGTTCCTAGTGCTGAAATCCATACCAACTATTTTCATAAATTTCTTCAAAAACAATCATCTTTTGTTATATTTTCCCTTCTTGCCCCCAGATACATCTTCACTGTTGCAAATCAAATTCCAATCTCCACCTGTAGGTAATATTCACTGCTGAAAGCTGATTATTTCTCCCAGAATTTTCTTCAGCTCTATTTTAGCAGTTTTTAGGTGGACTATAACTACATGCCAGCATAATCCTCCTCCTTGGCCAATCTTCCCTTACTACTACAAATCTGCAGTTATTATATTTCCCCCCCTTCTATTACTACTGGATCTCCTCTAGCAATTAATATAAGTACTTGTCTTTTCCTTTGTCGCATACATTCCGCTTAGTAACCATCCTGAAATCCTTTGTTTACCAAATTCACATGCTCTTTTCTTTCTAAATGTGTGTCCTGTAATATAGCTATTTGCACGCTGCATTTCTCAATACAGTTCACTACTCTTTCTTTTTTTTGTATATGTCTGTGAAACCATTAATGTTCAAAGATGATATGGGAAGTGTTGCCATTATCATAAGGAGATATTATATCCACCTGTTATGTATAATACCTTTTTTAATGTATAGTTTCAGCTTTGTGTTACACCTCTACACTGTTTGGCATGTTAATCTTTTTTACAATTGTTGTCATTTGAACCTGCGTCTCATCTTACAAGAAATTTTATTTTAATAAAAACTCTTCAACAAAAAAAAAAAAAACACTCACACCTCCAAAACACCCCACAACCTGTTATCCTAATACTACAAACACACAAAACTATGTACGTCTTCAAATAAGGAAGTTTAAATGTCTTAATAGGAACATTTGTCCCAGACTGACAGCTATACTCACAGGCTTCGATCAACCTATAATGACAGTTATCCATACTAAGACACATAGTACAAAGTGTGCTTTTACTTACACTAAATGCTGTCTGTTTTTGGCTTATCTTTGTTCCTCTCCCAGATATAGAAAACAACTTGAATGCTTTCAGAAAACATCATCTTTTAGCCATTAAAAATATTTTGTTTTTATTGCCTTCTTATCATATTATCTCCATAGAAACATGAGAACCAGATACACAGTTGCCTTCATTTTCAGGCTTCTTATGTTGCACTGTGAACATTTGTTTGCTAAAGGAAAACTTTTCATTAATTTCAATGTTCTTTTATTTACTTGCTTCCACTGAAGACATGTTAGATCAAGCCAAGGGCCTTAATCCAGCCATTCCCATATGCAAGAGCAAAAAAAAGCACATTGGTTTTATAGATATCATGCTCTATATTTTTTACAACCCTTCTCTCAACTTAACAGATTACAGCTTATTATTTTAAACATGTTTTTGTCCAGGCTATGTTCTCTTTTTACACTACAGTGTCTACGTTTCTTATGACTCAACAAGAAGAAAGAAAGGCAGAATGCAAGGAAAAAAGGGCACCTGTTTACTTTGGTATCCCAATAACACACAAAAATAACTGAAAATGCTTTACTATATAACATGCAGTATATGTCATCTTTTATAAAAAGACTTTTAAGAATACAAAATGTTTTGCTTACAGTTACCTTTTTATAGGTGTTCATAGGTGTGTACTAGGCTAATGGCCCTGGAGCCTTTACAAGCCTAGCCCATAGGATTACCCTGGCATCCAGACCTTAGTTTCCAGTGCCTCTGTCAAGTAAAGCCACTGGAGTGATCCCTGGGGTGAATTTTCTATTTCCCATCCACTGATCAAGATTCCTTTTGAAGAGGGCCAGTGAGGTGCTCTGCTTGACATGTATGGGAAGTCTATTTCATAGCATGGGCAGTATCTGGGTTATGAACCTGTCCCTCGAGCATATTCTGTTGATCGTGGTAATGAGGTTGAGGTATCTGGAGCATGTGGTGTGGAGGAATTGGAATTTCTTCAGATGTAGCATTTCTAACAGAGCTGGACTCTGGCTTTGTAAGTCAAGCAGAGATCGCCTCTAAGAATAGTTGTAGTTTTTTGAGTCTGTCCATATAGGACAAATATTTAAGGCCTAGGATCCTCTTTGTGAGGTACCTTTGTGGCCTCTCCAGTTGTTATAGGTGTTTAGTGACTTACATCCCAAATGGAGCATTGTACTCAATGATTGGCCTAATGAGGGAAGAGTAGAGGGAGACAATGACCTCTTTCTTCTTGGATGCAAAACCCTTAGTAATGGGATGTGCCACATAGAAGGACTTTCTGACCACAGTGGCAATGTCATGGTCAAAAGAGAGGTTGCTGTCAACCTGTGTTCCCAGATCTCTTATAACGTCTTCTGTGCTCAGTGGACTATCATCGATGTGGTAATTCATGGGAACCGGGTTTTTCCCAAACGGGATTACGTCACATTTTTTGGCATTGAGCTTAAGGCCATGGTTCTGACACCAGTCTTTGGTCTCAGTGAGGCCTTTCTGTAGGATGTCAACATCACTTGGGGAGTTAATAGTAGCTCCCAGCTTGCAATCGCCTGCTTACTTTGTCAGCCAGAGTCCCTTCATGTTGGTCTGGACTTCAGAGAAGCAGCTACCAAACAGGAGAGGATCCAGGACCGAACCCTGTGGGACTCCACTCGTGACTGGTCTGCAGTCTGACTTGGAGTTAGCTACTTTCACGCTGTGGGTTCTTCCTGTGAGCCAGTTTGCAACCCACCTAATGATATAGGGGTTGATGCCTAGCTTAGTGAGTTTTTCTATGATTCCTGATTGGGGAATAGTATCAAAAGCCTTGGCCAGATCAACGTAGGCTGTATGAACCACCTTGCCTTCATCCACAGCTCTGGTGACTGACTCAAAGAAGTTGACAAAATTGAGCAGGCATGATCTATCCTTCACAAAACCAAATGGTGTGAGATACAGAGTTTGGAGATTCCCTATATCCTTGTTTATTAGGTCCATGATGATGATGATGTGTTCCATAGCTTTGCATCAGACTCATCAGACTAATGGGGTGATAGTTCCCAGGGTCTGTAGTCGCTCCTCCTTTGTGAAGAGTGATGACTGTAGCAGTGCACCATTTGGTTGGGATAAAACCTGAGGCTGTGATTGAACAGGGCACACAGGTGAGGTACCAGTTCACTATGTAGTTCATGTAGAACACAGCCAGGGGAATTGTCAGGTCCCATAGAAGCTGTATTCTTGTTCTTGGACAGTGCTGTTTTAACCTGTGCAGAAGTAATACTGGGTGCCTGGCAATCTACTGGTATTGTGACTGGTTCTTTGCAGGGGGGGGGGGGTAAAGTTGGCACTGAATCTGTCAGCCAGTATATTGGCAATATCTGTTGGCTTGGTATAGGAGGTAGCATTGTGCAGTAGCTCAGAGCAAATCTGGGTATTGCTGTGGAGATTCTTTACATAACTATAGAAGGCCTTGTGGTTGTCTTTACTATCTTCTGCAATCCTGTTTTCATACCTAGCTTTAAAGGATTTGATGAGGGATCTCAACTTTTTGTTGAGTCTGATAAGGGAGTTTTTCCAGTCTTGGGATTTCACCCTATTCTGCATCAGTTTCCTCCTTCTGTTGTAGAGTGTTTTTCCTTCCTCCGTCTCTCTCCTTAATGTTCTTCCAAAGCTATAAAGTAGGTCAGATGCTTTGGAGTTCTCTACAAGTTTAACAAAGTCAAAAAAGTCCAATATTTCCAGGTTTTCTTGTTCCACCATATTTCAGAAATGTGACCAATGCTTTGTATTCTCACATTTATTCATTAATTTCCAATTTGCTGGTTTCCACTGTCTCGCAAGCATTTTCCATTGGAACATTAGAAAATGTTTCACTGGCATACACTCTCTATGAGCTTTATTATCAGAAGAATAAAAAAGAGAGCCCCTTCTGTTTGGTAGCTCTTTAGCATATTCTGCATCAAAAAATGACTTTGACCCTGCAGGAAAAAATATTCTGAAGATCGCTGGATACAGCAGCTTGCATCTCATACCCGCCTTTCAACATTTGCTGGAATAAATTTACAGTAGAGAGTCGATTATCCAAAGTAGTTGGAACTTAGGGTAGTTCAGATAATTAAACTGTTTGGATAATCAAACCGAATAAAAAAACTTCTGAAAATGGTTTTGATGAACAACTTTCTTGTAAAATGCACATTTTAAATATTGCTTGTGTAATCTTAGAAAGTTGCTAAAATAAATGGTTTTGTCTTACCATGCATTTCTTGAAAAAATAGGAAAACTGAAATTTAAATGGCTGTCATTATTTAGTGAATTCAGTCCTATTTTTCTCTCTCAAATCATGCATACAAAGTAAAAGGACACAAAAAGCAAACACATGAACATCAGCAGGGTCCTCACCTTTATAGGTTCTATTGAAGTTTAACTGTCTTAATAGGAACATTTGTCCTAGACTGATAGCTATACTCACAGGCTTCAACCAACCTATAATGAAGGTTATCCATACTAAGACACATATTTCGGGCCTTGCTTCACATTACAAAAAAGCAAATAAACTAAGTGCTCACAACAGACTAGTCTGCACTGAATTGGTAAACACAGTTCACCTCATGCATCATCCAACAAAATAAAAAAAAGACAGCAAGGCTCTTGAACAGCTGCATCACCACTTACTTGTTGCCTAAGTTATTAATCTTTTCAAACCTTCTTTAAAATGCCTATATAGCTCAGTGTGAGTAAAACAAAGTAAAAAGAACAAACATTGTAACAACCAACAACATTAACACAGTACAGTATGCTTTAAAATTACAAGCAGTGCACTAACAGAACTAAACACTTTCCTCCAGCTACAGCAGACCAAGATAATATGTTTATTAAAACTACTGTACTGCAGAACAGCAAAATGAACAGTACGTACTTAGAGTAAAATAATTTTAAATCATATGCACCCTGCCATTAAACTTGCAACTTACAGGGGACATCAGCCTGGTGCCACCAACCTAAACAGAAAATGTATCTCTACAGATGGAAGCATCCAATTTCCCATTTTCTTCTTACAGCACCTCAATCTCAAAGTCCGGCAACTGGAAGGCAGTTTTGAAAAGGAAGCAAAAGTGGGTGATGATCGGGACCTGCCACCATGACCAAATCTCTGCCATAGACTCCTTACATAAGTTGTCAGACATTTTCATCATGCCACACCATGGCTGCGTGAGACGTTTTCCACTTGGCTAATGTCACAAATGTTAAAATCCGCGTGGTAGGAAAGACACATGTACATACGCAACTGCAATGACACACAAACAGACGCAACATTTAAGAAGGGGGTGTTCAGACAATTGACGTTTTTCATTCTGCCACCTTTTTTGTCAGAATCAGCACTTTCTGCTGGTATGATTGCATCTTAGAGATATCAGCTGCTTTCTCATGGTGAGGGTTAGAGCATATACAAGATGTATCCTTTGAGTTAACAACTCCTGCGGTTAATACTTGTCCATTTGCTTGTCTGTGCTTTCATATAATTAATACATTTTTTTCCTTCCAGTGTCTCTGGTACAGTAGAAAATGTCAGGTTTTCCCTACGTGCTCTGTCCTCTAATTCTACCATTGCTTGAAATATCTCTTCTTGAGAAGTCTCATACTCGGCAGTCTTTTCTTTATTTTGACCTCTGATTTTTGCAGTTTTTTCAGCTCATCTCAATATGTGTTTAAAGCTTCTTACATTTTTGCAGCCTTTTCATTTGAGTCAAAATACTTCTTCACTGTATTGTTTATTTTAATTAGCTCTGAGAGGATATGACTTATTTTTTCCTGTAGATTATTGGAAGTTATGTGTGCCACCAAAGCTGGAGCTTGAGCTGCTTTTTGCTGAACAGCTGCAGGATTCTTCCCAACTAGTGTTTTCTCCCCACCTTTTGTGGTTGATTTTCTTTCAGGTTCTCTAAATTTCTTTTTTGATGGCATCCAAGTAATGCACTTACTAGCCAGTAACTGAAATTTACTCAAAGAGACAAATTCAGTGGCTGTCTTTCCCTGAGTTTCTGTTTTCACACTGGGAGAGCTGAAATTAAGCTGATTCTCGGTGTGCAACCATTTTGAATGTCCAGTCAGTTTCATTCTTGATCAACCAGTTCTATTATTCAGAATATCCTTACATCAGTTACATCATTTGCAAACAAATCCAATTAAAAATAAAAGTTACATTGGTTGTATATGGATATATATGTTTTTTTTAATACAGGATGGAATAAGCAGTGCAGTATCATTAATATGCAAAGATTTTCATGGTTTTAGTAAGAATATTTGTTACTGTGATGCCCCTCCACCTCTGGGCCAGTAATCAAGGAGCCTCAATGCTCACCACTGGCCCCAGTGAGGGACATTCACTGAGAGGATAACAGGTACACACAGTATCTCCAGATGCAGTTCTTTGCATCAAGCACAGACAAGCACAATTTCCCTTAAGAGCAGACAGGGAACACTGTCAATCTGGGTTTGGTTTCTCCCTCTTTCTACAGATCCCCAATAAAACTCCCCACTGGCACAGTTATAGAGTTGAGATCTCAGCTGAGTGTCCAAGCCAAGACCTCCACACCCTCTCTATCCAATAAGTGCTTTGTGTCCCTCCCAAGTAGCTGACACACAATCTCTTGGACATTTGATTTACACAGACACACACACACACACACACACACACACACACACACACACACACACACACACACACACACACACACACACACACACAGAGCTGGGAAATGCTGGCACGGGTTTACTAGCCATGCCCTCTTCTGCCCAAACTATAAGGTAGTTATGACTGCCACCAGACAGTCCTGCCAGCTACATTAAGGGTCGGCCAAGGGTACCCAATATACTGAGTGAAATTAATATTAATACAAATGGTAGTTTGACCAAGAGCAAGGCTATTAGGAGTGGCCCACAGAGTGTCACCAAATAAATATGCAAGTATTTTCAAAACTTAAATATCTCAACAAAGATCAGCCACAATGAAAGGTTTAAATATATTTAATAATAAATAATAAAGAACAAGAAAATACTAAATATATACTCCCAGTGACGTCAATCTACAGGTAATACTTAAAATAACATTAAAGGACAGGCTCAGACAAATAAAGAAAAACAATATCTAAACTAAGCTTCACTATATTCATGACTGAATCTAAGAGAATTATACTATTCCCTAGTAACTTACTTAATAGAGCAAGGCAATAGAGCAAGGCAAATGACGTGGTGAATGGTCCTTCCTGTTGTCAGGCCCAAGACAGAATACAGAATCTCCTGAGACATCAGTCTCTTCTAATATTAAAGCATTATTTCTATATAGAATGACATCACATGCATCTGGTCATCTGACTCTCTTTCCCACAGTATCACCAACCCTGGAAACTGCCAGGAATTTAACACTTACATGTAAAAAATACACACACAAGAGCTTAGCTCATATCTTTTGAACTTCGGAGGCTGTAAAACAATTAAACACTTCCACTCTTCCTGGCTGGCAATTAGTTCACCCCAAAGACAATACAGAAAGCTTCCTAGTACAGACTGTGTCTCTGGTTGCATTGAAACCTGTGAGATAGCATCTTTACAGCCTAGCCCGTAAAGTGATTTAATTTCAGATATGTTTTAAAGTTTGCTGGATTGAGATTAACCTCCTGATTTCCAGTTTCCTGTGTTAACGCATATGCATTTAAACAGTTACAATAGTGCATGCACATTTCTGTTCTCTCCAGTAGGGCACACTGTGGATACATTTCAAACACAAGCAATTTACAAATACCTTTTCAACACAAGTATCTTGTAAAAATCAGTCTGATATTCATAAATGACATATAATTATTCAGAGAATTCCAGCAAGCTGTGCTGGCAGTACATCCTTTCGTCACAGTTACTATAAAGACTTTTTCAAAATCTAGAAATAGGAAGATAAGATAGAGAGTTCATGCAGACCAAAGAAAGGAAGGAGAAGAGGAGGCACAAGGAAGATAAAGGAGATGAGATGATAGAGGAAGGTATACGTGTGATAACAGTATATTACGTTTTGCTCACTGCAGAGTTATGGCAAGAATTCATATAGCTATATTAGTACCAATTTAACCAGGAGTGGTGCAGGTGCAGAGACATTGATCTTTTAGGCATTGCTTCAGTTGACATTTAAGGTCTTTCACTTTGCAGATTGTTCTTAAGTGGATAGAATGGTGTTAGTAGCAATGTATTGTTTAGTTATGGAGATTTGTCAGTGGAGCCAAGAGGTCTCTTAGTAGTGCAAAGTTTAAGTGATGGAGTGAACGGATAGGAATTTTTCAGGCTTGTGCAGTAGTTTGAAGGTTGTAACTAACTGTGAATACAATAGAGAATTATTTATTTTCAGCCAGTTTAGTTTTAGAGAGAGGCAGTGATGTCATCTATATTGTTGGTTGGTTGTAAATTTGTAGCATTGCTCTGGTTTTGCTGATAGGAAAGTGATGAGATTGGTTAAGATATTTGATGCGTATAATAGGTTGAGGAGTAGAAAATTTGTGGCTATGTTTTATCTAACAGAATCAGTAAGGTAGTGTTTTATTCTATAGACCTCTCTTGTTCGGTATATATTTCTCGGAGGTACAGGCCAACACGGAAGGACTGTGGCTGACCAAGTTCGCAGATGACTGCAAACTGGGCGCCATAATCGACTATCCAGCCGACACATGCATCCTCCAAAAGGGCCTCATAGAAACAGACAACTGGTGCCAGAGCCACGGCCTCAAGCTAAATGCCAAAAAGTGTATAGTCATCCCCTTTGGCAAAAACAAAGTGCCCACAAATTACCACAAAGGTGGTAATCCATTAAGTACAGAAGAAGTAATTAGGGACCTGGGGACCCAAGTTGATAGCAATCTCTTATTTGACAACCACGTGGCCAAAGTGGTTAGAAAAACATTTTATATAGCCCACCTAATCATGAAGGGATTCACATCTAGATCAGGGGAGGTCATCGTGCCTCTTTACTCATCCCTCATCAGGCCCATAATTGAGTACAATGCCCCTTTTGGGATGTACCTTACCAGACACCTGCAGCAACTGGAAAGACCCCAAAAGTACCTCACCAAGAGGATCAAAGGGCTCAAACAGATGCCATATGCTGCCCGGTGGCATACCGCCTGTTCAGAGGCGATCTGTGCCTGACGTATAAAGCCATGTCCAACCCGGAATTAATGGACATGCTGCACCTCAGAAAATCCAAATCCCATCGAGCTACATGCTCAAGAGACTTGAACCTCAGCACTGAAATAAATAGGACATGCTGAAGGGACAGATTCATAACCCAGAGGCTCCCTTCACTCTGGAATAAAATCCCAGTCCAGGTTAGGCAGAGTCCCTCATTGACTGTCTTCAAGAGGAATCTTGATGAGTGGATGGGAGATCGTAGGTTTACCCCGGGTATCACTTCTGTGTCACTGTTAGACAGAGGCACAGTATACTAACCTCGAAAAAGGGCATAGCAAAATAAATTTAAAATGGGTGGCGAAAGCCAAACACATTCTGGCTAGGCTTATAAATGCCCTAGGGCAGATAGCCTAGTATGAACCTATGAACCTATGAACCTATAAGAAGCAGCCTAGCTTTTGATACATCTTTCTTATGACTTGCTGAAGGTGGAGATCAAATTTCAGGTGGTTGTCTATAATAACACCTAGTAGTTTGGTGCAGGATAGCAGTTCTATATTGGTCTTGTTGGATGACAGCATATTAATGGTAACTTTTTGGAGGGGAGAGAGTTGGAGGTGAACAGTAGTAATTTAGTGGGGGAGTTTGGAGATTCAGGAGGAGTTGTGAGTAATCAAGTTAAGTTTCTATGGAGGAGAAGGATTTCTAGGTGAGTGTTTGGAGCATGGATAGTGTCATAGTAGCACATATAAGAGTGGAATCATCAGCATATTGTACTATGGTGGCGTCTTTGGCTGCTGTGTTAAGGTCGTTGATAAATAAGTTAAAGAGTAGTGGTCCTATGATGGAGCCTTTTGAGACTCCATCAAGTACAGGATGGAATGAGGAGAAATCATCCTGTCATTTAACTGCCTGGTGCCAATTAGTGTCATAACAAAGAAACCAGTAAAGTGTGGGGGTGATACCACATAGGAAGAGAGTTTAGTTAGGAGATTGTGTTGTTTGACTGTGTCATATGAATTGGATGGATCCAGAAATATGGCTGAGGTCAGAACACTTGAATTTCTATTAGAAGACTTGAATTTCTATTGTGATTTATTATATCTGTGAACCTTAGAAGGGCACTGGTTGTACTGTGATTGGATCTGAAACCATGCTGTGAGGAAGGGAGGAGGTTATAACAAATAATATATGTAGTAATTTGAGAGTGATTACATCTTTCCAAGATTCTTGATATGGTGAGAGAACAACAATTGGTCTATAGTTTGTGAGCTCGGATGATAAGCTGTTTTTATGGAGGGATATTATATACAGTTTTTTTGGTACTTTTCCGTTAAACCCCTACCACGTCTACCACGTCAACTTCAACTAGGAAGCTCATAAGATAATTAAAATGCATTGATCTATATTTGTAGACAGTTATTTTGACAATTACTATGGTTTGTTGTTATTAGCCATGGACATCAGTTCAAAAACTCTTAAAAGTGAATGTGTAACCGACACTTGTAATGTGGAACTGTGAGGAACATGGACTTTTTATGACCCAAAATAAAGAATGTTCTTCAGTGAAGTACACTTGACTTGGGAGGTACTCCTTAAAGCATTCCTTTTAAGAAAGCTTATCACACTTTCCAGAATGAAATGACAACATGAAATTTCAAAGTGAAAAATAAAAACATCTTTACGAAAACCATGACTTTAACAAAACTGTTTGGTGTTCTAAAAGTGAATGTGGGCTAGAAATAAATACAAAACAAAAAGTTTCACACATGCAGTTCTCACACAGAAACTGACATTCTGACAAAAGCAACCACATGCCGGCAAAGTACAGCACCGCGGACTGTCAACTTCAATTAGGAAGCTCACAGGATAATTAAAATGCATTGATCTATATTTGTAGACTGTTATTTTGACAATTATTACAGTTTATTGTTATTAACCATGGACATCAGTTGAAACACTCTTAAAAGTGAATGCGTAACCGACACTTGTAATATGGAACTGTGAGGAACATGGTCTTTTTATGACACATGCAGTTCTCACACAGAAACTGACATTCCAGCAAAAGCAACCAGATGCCGGCAAACTACAGCACTGCAGACTGGTAGGGGTATAATGGAAAAGTACTGTTTTTTCCATAAGGTGGGGACATATTTTTCTTGTTGTGGTTTATTAGAATATCTGCAGCAAGTTTGAGATTGAGAATATGGTAGTTGGTCAGGGGCAGTGGTTGTTGTCTTCAGCAGGTGTGTAGGCATTTTTTAATTTTAGATCTCGGCACTGGAGTGGGTGTGACGGTATAATGTGGCTTCAATAATTGGAGTGGGATGGCTGAAATTGTAGTAGTTTTGTTGGGGAAGATTACTGTATTTATGTATTTATCGAGTTACAGAAGTTCTTTTTTTGGATTGTTTATTATGAATTCTGGGTGTTGCTATAATAACTTTTTTTTGCCCTGTTTTATGCATTGTTTGATATGGTTCTTTAACTGCTTATATTGTTGCTAGGAAGTTTGAGATTTGGTTTGTAGCCGTGACTTTCAGGCTTTACCTCTTAAGTTGCATGAGTTGCTTTGCTTTTTTTTTTTTTTTTTTTTTTTTTAGTTAACCAAGGCGCTGGTTTGTTTTGGTTTTTTGATTCTTAATGGTGTTTGCACTGCCAGGATATGTAGATCTACTTTATTAAATGTGTCCAGTGCTTCATCAAGAGAAAGAATTTTAAGTGGGTATAGTATACCGGTAAGTGGAGAGATTAAAAATATTTCTGTAGAAAATAGAAACTCCACCTGCTTTTTTGTTGGTTCTATCTAGTCTGAGTATATTATAACCTGGTAGGAGTATTTCTGTATCATTGTTAATTCATGCAGATGCCTAGATTTATACCTTGACCAGTCTGTTAGTTTTATAGGTGGTTTATTGCATGTAATACACAAAATATATGTCAAACTAAAATGTACATCTTCTGAAGCTGTTTTGTACATAAACTTCTTACTGTTCAGATCTTTGCTGAAAAGGCTCAGTACACCAGTTCCCCTAACTGGTCACCAAAATATATAAATAAATAAGCTGACATTCTTCCTCATGGGAAATCCATGTAAATAAGTACATAAGTCTGTTTTCCTCTACCATTCACTCACTTTTCTTAAAACTTCCCCCAAAAATGTAAGTCTGAAAATGTGTTTTTTGACAGCAGTGACAGGTTGTTGGCCATGAAATAAAAATATTTTGAATTTGAAAACAAAAATAATTTAGTTATTTACTGCATTTTATTGATAAGGAAGATTCCAGTGAACACATTACGTCTTAATATGTGAATATTATTTAAAATAGTGTTTGGCCTAGGGTCTCAGGAATTTTTTTTTTATTTATTTTATGTTATTTTAACATTTGTTTACTGGGACCATTTTCAGCGGAGGCCCAGGGAGAAATGCTCCAAATGCATGCCTTTGGAATTTGTTGGAATGTGGGAGGAAACCGGAGCACCCAGAGGAAACCCACGCGATCACATGGAGGACATGCAGACTCTGCACAGAAGGCACCCCAGCCGAGAATCTAACAGGAGAACCTCTTCTTGTGAGGCGACAATGCTAACTGCTGCACCACTGTGACACCCTATTACCTGTCTTCTTCTCTTTCGGCTGTTCCTGTTAGGGGTAACCACAGTGGATCATCTGTTTCCATTTCTTCCTGTCCTCTGCATATTACTCAGTCACACCAACCGCCTGTATGTTCTCTCTCACCACGTCCATAAACCTTATCTTAGGCCTTCCTCTTTTCCTCTTACCTGGCAGCTCCATCCTTAGCATCCTTTTCCCAATATAACCATCATGCCTCCTCAGCACATGTCCAAACCAACTCAGTCTCGTCTCTCTGACTTTGTCTCCAAACCGTCCAACCTGAGCTGACCCTCTAATGTACTGATTCCTAATCCTGTCCATCCTTATCACACCCAGTGCAAATCATAACATTATTAACTCTGCCACTTTCAGCTCTGACTCTTACCTTTTTGTCAGTGCCACCGTCTCCAACCCATACAACATAGCTGGTCTCACTACGCTCTTGTTGACCTTCCCTTTCACTCTTACTGGTACTCGTCTGTAACAAATCACCCCTGACACTCTTCTCTACCCATTCCACCCTGTCTGTACTCTCTTCTTCACCTCTCTTCCACACTCACCATTACTCTGAACTGTTGATCACAAGTACTTAAACTCATCCACCTTCACCAACTCTACTCCCTGCATCCTCACCATTCCTCTATCCTCCCTCTCATTCACATGCACATATTCTGTCTTAGTCCTGCTGACCTTCATTCCTCTCCTCTCCAGCGCATATCTCCACCTCTCCAGGGTTTCCTCAACCTGATCCCTACTCCCACTACAGATCACAATGTCATCTGCAAACATTATAGTCCATGGGGCCTCCTGTCTGATCTCGTCTGTCAACCTGTCCATCACAGTTGCAAATAAGGAAGCGCTCAGAGCTGATCCTTGATGTAATCCCACCTCCACCTTAAATGGATCTGTCACTCCCACTGCAGACTTCACCACTGTCACACTACCCTCATACATATCCTGTACCACTCTTACATACTACTTCTCTGTCACTCCTAACTTCCTCATACAATACCACAACTCCTCTCTAGGCACCCTATCATATGCTTTCTCCAAGTCCACAAAGACACAAAGCAACTCCTTCTGACCTTCCCTATATTTCTCCTTCAACAGTCTCAGAGCAAACATCGCATCTGTAGTGCTCTTTCCCGGCATGAAACCATACTGCTGATCGCTAATCATCACCTCCCTTCTTAACCTGGCTTCCACTACTCTTTCCCATAACTTCAAGCTGTGAATGATTAGTTTTATCCCTCTGTAGTTACTACAACTCTGTACATCTCCCTTATTCTTAAAAATTGGTACCAAAACACTTTTTCTCCACTCCTCAGGCATCCTCTGACTTTCCAAGATTTCATTAAATAATCTGGTTAAGAACTCCACTGCCATTTCTCCTAAGCACCTCCATGCTTCCACTGGTATGTCATCTGGACCAACAGCCTTTCCATTCTTCATCCTCTTCATAGCTGTCCGTACTTCCTCCTTGCTAATCTGTTTGACTTCCTGATTCACTATCCACACATCATCCAACCTTCTCTCTCTCTCATTCTCTTCATTCATCAGCCCCTCAAAGTACTCTCTCCAGCTGCTCAACACACTCTCCTGGCTTATGAGTACATTTCCCTCACTATCCCTTATCACCCTTACCTGCTGCACATCTTTCCCAGCTCGGTCCCTCTGTCTAGCCAATCGGTACAGGTCCTTTTCTCCCTCTATAGTGTTCAACCTTTCATACAACTCTACATATGTCTTATCCTTAGCCTTCGCCACCTCTCTCTTCACCATGCTCCTCATCTCCTTATACTCCTGTCTACTTTCTTCATCTCTCTGACAATCCCACTTCTTCTTCGCCAGCCTCTTCCTCTGTATACTCTCCTATACTTTCTCATTCCACCACCAGCTCTCCTTGTCCTCCTTCATCTGTCCAGATGTCACACCAAGCACCTATCTAGCTGTCTCCCTTACCACCTCTGCTGCAGTTACCCAGCTATTCGGTAACTATTCACTGCCCCCAAGTGCCTGTTTTAACTCTTCCCTGAACTCCAGCTCACAGTCACCCTGTTTCAACTTCCACCATTTGATCCTTGGCACTGCTCTCACACTTGTCCTCCTCTTCTTGATCACCAACATCATCCTACAGACCACCATTCTATGCTGCCTAACTACACTTTCCCCTGTCACCACTTTACAGTCCCCAATCTCCTTCAGACTGGCCCTCCTGCATAGGATATAATCCACCTGTGTGCATCTTCCTCCACTCTTGTACATCACCCTATGCTCCTCCCTCTTCTTAAAATACGTATTCACCACAGCCATGTCCATCCTTTACGCAAAATCCACTACCATCTGACTTTCTGCATTCCTCTCTTTAACACCATACCTGCCCATCACTTCCTCTTCTCCTCTGTTCCCTTCACCAACATGCCCATTGAAATTTACTCCAATCACTAGTCTCTCACTCTTGGGTACACTCACCACCACTTCATCCAACTCAATCCAAAATTTTTCTTTCTCATCCATTGCACACCCAACTTGCGGAGTGTATGCACTAACAACATTCATCATTACACCATCAATTTCCAGCTTCATAAACATCACTCTATCCGACACTCTTTTCACCTCCAAAACACTCTTGGCATACTGTTCCTTCAGGATAACCCCTACCCCATTTCTCCTCCCATTCACACCATGATAGAACAATTTGAACCCACCTCCTATACACCTGGCCTTACTCCCCTTCCATCTGGTCTCTTGCACACACAATATATCAACCTTCCTTCTCTCCATCATATCAGCCAGGTCTCTCCCTATACTGCCAACATTCAAAGTTCCTATCCTCACTACTACACTCCTAAACTTCCTCCTGTCTTTCTGTATTTGGGCATGCCTTCCCCCTCTTCTTCTCCTCCTTCGGCCAACAGTAGCCTAATTTTCACCAGCACCATGTTGGCTAACAGTACTGGTGGCGGTCGTTGTTAACCTGGGCCTTGACTGATCCGGTATGGAAATCTGTATTGTTGCCCGCATATGTTATTTGGCAGAGGATTTATACCGGATTTCCTTCCTGACGTAACCCTCCCCATTTATCCGGGCTTGGGACCGGCACGAAGAAATGCACTGGCTTGTGCATCCCCAGTTGCACTATTACCTGTACTGTTTATATATTTTCTACATAATACATAATATGAAACAAGAGTACAAAGGATTAGTCTATATAAAAATTACTTTAGCTAGCAGATCTAGGAGACTTTTTCTCTGATACCTTCCCTATGGGAGGAATAAAGGCACCTTGTTGAAGTTTCAAGTAGTTTATTCAGTTAAGTAGGTAGATGCACAAGTTTTCTTGTTCTGATAATAAGCATAATGGAATAATATATTCTAGACTTACCATCAGATCTGGCAGGTGGACCTCAGGTTAATACCTTATCCAAAGTCTGGCAGCTCACAAGTGCAGTCTTTCTTGATCTCTGCCATGCACACACCTTGGATCCACTGCACTGTCATTCTTGGAATATGAATTCCAAGTATCTCATGAGGGGTTAGAATGCAAAGGCATTTGATATTCTGTCATTAAGGGCAACTGGATAATCTGTTGAGACTCTGATATGCCTGAAGGTTTCAAAACAATTTAAACTTGTCACAAAATGCTGCATACTGGCAATTATGCTGAGAATGTGTACAAAGTAACACTAAGTACACTAATTACAGTGGAACCACTCAGTTTCTTCATCTCTCACATTTCACATCTTGGAAACAAGAGTATGATTTTTCATTTGTGGGATGAGTAGTATTTGCTTATTATGTACACTGCCTACCACTTTCTGTGGGCTATACTTACCTGTAACTGTAGTTAGTCGCAGATTGACTTATGTTCAGTGATACAGTAGGACTCTGCCATGCTTACATTGATGGAATTAATTTTATGTAAATGGTCAGGTGGATAATAACCAAGTAAGGTACAGAACAGTCCTAAAAGTCAAAAATGTAATCAGACATAGGAGATATAGAGATTATTTTATGGAAAGACGGCACCGCAGATATAATGCAGGTCAGTAGCTTTGAAGTGTCTGCAAAGCATGAAATATTTAACAGCTTTCATAATGCAAAGTGCGAGGGTGTTATAATGACAATTCAGACAGTATTTTGTAGATGTATCTAGAGACACTGTTAATGTGCCTGTTCTTATCTCCATGACATTTAGCTAGCAGTTTGTCCTGTCTGTTTAAAAAAAGAATGTAGCTGTCTGCCAGCAGTGTCCATGTGTCTGTCTGTTAAGGATATTGTTCTGCAGTATTTTTGTCTCCTCTTTTCTCTGTATTGAGTCCACATACATATTATGTATATGGCATACATCGATACACAGCAAGTAATAAGCAGAACTGCATTTCAGCAATATCTGTCTGTTGTATTTAGTCATCTGAAAGCCTTAATGGCGGCATCTGCTTTTATACATTTAAGCTGTGCTACTATTTATGTATTTGTTTATCCATCCTGCAAGTGGACCTAAACTACTACCCTAAATTAATCTATCTCTGTTCTAGTTTGGTACAAGATATTTTATGTATACTCTTTATAAGTATCATGACTGCTTCATCTACACTCTTTGAGTGTAATCACTAAATTGTCTGCTTTGCTGATGTAATGACCTAGGTGGACCTAATTATACTAATTAGTACAAACATCACAGAACCCACCACATTTTAAAATAAACATGATTGTAAAAAATGAATGACAAAATATTAAACACAGACTAAAGTCTGTCCAGTTCTGTTATGCAGAGCAGTGAAACCCTGACTACGTCCAAGACAACCCAAATTTGACCAGCACATTAGGTGCTAGAAGAGGTGGGTAGTGGGGTGGGAATGGGTGTCTTCACTAACTCACTTACCAGGGGGGGGGGGGGTGTATGGCGGTTCCACTTAGCTGTCTGCTTCATGCATGAAAGAAGTTGCTTTATAACTAGGGGATTTAGGCTTTCTGATCCAGAGCCAGTTTTGGTACCCTCAAGGGGCAGGTGCAGGGGTGGAGGAGCATATACATATCAAGGGAAGAGTGTAAAACTTCTCTGCAGTGATGTGAGTTCCAGTGTCAGTTATCAGGGACAGGATTATGGCCACACTAGAAAGACAATACCTTGCACTGTGAATGATGTGAAGCTACTACAAAGTAGGAATTGTGTAGTTCCAAACCCAGAGACAAGCAAGACAGTTCAAAATACAGTGCCATTCAGGGGGTGAAGTTGAAGCCATACTTACCTTGTTCAGGGAACAAGTGTTTCTGCCTCTAGCTGAAGAGAAAAGAGGTAGGAGTACAAGTGAGGACAAGAAGAACCCTTGTGGCTTCTTGAATGAAAGTCCCAGCTTTCTTCTGTTCTTTAAAAGAGCTTCCCTGGTATCATAGGATCATAGGAGATTACTAGGCTAATGGCTTTGGGGCCCTTACAAGTCTAGCCAAGAGAGTTTATCCCCAGAAATGAAACCACAATCAGCACCTGTCCCCCCTGTCAATGAGGGACACAGGTGGAACCCCTGGGACAAATTTGTGGTTGTCCATCCACTCATCAAGCTTGCGCTTGAAGGGGGTCAGCGACATACTTTGCTTGACATGTATGGGGAGTCTATTCCAGAGATGGTGCAGCCTCTGGGAGACAAACCTGTCTCTCCAGCAGGTTTTGTTAATGTCACATATTAGATTTAAGCCTTTTGATCAGGTACTACGCGAGGAGTTAGACTTATGGATATGGAGCCTCTCTAGTAGAGCAGGGTCTGAGATTGCCTTGTAGGTGAGACATAGGTCACCTCTGAGCAGTCTATATGATACAGAGTGGAGTGATAGTGGTTTCAGCCTGTCCACGTAGAACAGGTATTGGAGGCCATGGATTCTCTTTGTTGTCCATTTGGTGCAGATGTTTGGAGAGGCACATACCAAACGGGGTGTTGTACTAATGAGAGAGGAGTACAGAGAGGTAATAACCTCCTTTTTTTCTGGATGCAATCCCTTTACTTATGAGATGAACCAAGTAAAAGGCTTTTCTGACCACTGCCACTACATGATGGTCAAATGTGAGATTGTTGTCAACTTGTGTACCCAGATCTCTCATCACAGGTTGTGTGCTTAGGGGGTTGCCGCTAATGTGGTAATCAGTAGGGGTCGTGTTTTTGCCGAATGGTATGATAATACATGTTTTTGCATTTAACTTAAGGCCATGACTTTGGCACCAGTCATTTGTTGCTGTGAGACGGTCTTGAAGTATGCTAACATCATCTGGGGAGTCACTGACAGCACCCAACTTACAGTCGTCCACAAACTTGGTCAGCCACAGGCCTTTTGTCTTTGCCTGGACCTCTGAGAAGCAGATGCCAAACAATAGGGGTCCCAGGACAGATCTCTGGGGGACACCACTTTTGACAGGTCTGCTTTTGGAGGTAGTAGCACCTATTTTTTTTAATATTGTAACTGAATGGGCTGAATCTAATTGAGGGAGGTTCGATGGTTCACAGGCATGGGGGCAAAACAGCATGTAAAAAATGAAACAAAGTCAGCAATAAAAGTAAATATAATTTTAAACAGTACAACAAATATGTAGAAAATGACTTTCACAACATCCAAGCCAAAATCAGACTTAACTATTCAGTTATAAATAATAATAATAATAATAATAATAATAATAATAATAATACAGAAAACTCAGCAATGTTAAAATTCTAATAAATGCATTTAATCACTTTAAATGGCTGAATCATAAAAACACTGACAAATACTAATATACAGAACTCATCAATTTTCAAAATTCTAATAAATGTATTTAGTCAGTTAGTATAAGGTAGTTACTGCCACCAGAAATTTTTTAGGGGGTTCATGTTGGTTAAGAGTATTTATTGATAACTAGAAACACTTTATTGTATTTATTTTTTTTATTTGTATATTTCTTTTGTGTATTTTTTTAGCAAGGAAGACATTGCATTTTTTTGGAATGGTTAGTTCAATGATGTTGTTTAAGTGTTATTAATTAACATGTTTAATTGGAATAAGTATTGTTTGTTATTGGATAGGGGTAGTATTTAAGAAGGATGATGTTTTTAGTTAGATATCTGATTAAGTCCTATGTTTTGGATGAAACTGCGGTGATTCCAGTTAAGCATTAATAATCTTTATAAGGTGTTGTGCAAAGTTTGTGATTTTATTTCAAGAGAACTTGATTAAGTATTTTATCCGATACTTCTAAGTGCCCCGTTTTTACTGCGTTTGTCTGGTCTGTTTCAGGGCTCGTATTTCTTCTTTTTTGTACCTTATAGTCTGGGCAGAAGGGGGCATAGTTAATAAATCTGTACCAGCCTTTTCCAAGAGTGTGTGCGTGTGTCAATCAAATGTCTAGGAGTGTGTGTGTGTGTGTGTGTGTGTGTGTGTGTGTGTGTGTGTGTGTGTGTGTGTGTGTGTGTGTGTGTGTGTGTGTGTGTGTGTGTCAGCTACTTGGAGCAGGGACATGAAGCACTGGTTTCACAGAGAGGGTGCTGGAGGACTTGGCTTGGACACTAGGCTGAGGATTCAGCTCTATTGCTGTGCCAGTGGGGAGTCTTATTTAGGGATCTGGAGGGAGAGGGAAAACCAGCCTCCGGACTGAGTGTGTTCCCTGTGTGCTCTTAAGGGAAGTTTGGCTTGATGCAGAGAGCTGAATTTGGAAATGCTAAGTGTATCCATTTTTGTTCCAAGTGAACATCCCTCTCCAATGTCAGTGGAGAAGATTCAGGCTCCTTAATTAATGGCTGAGAATGGGGAACGTTACATATTGGTGGCAGTGGAGGGATTGCACAGAGCGGGGATGTCACAGAGGACGACAGGTTTTTGTGGGAGTTTGGATACAGAAAGTCCCCCTAAGGAAAGCCATGCAAATTTTCAAGAAAGCTAAGGACATTGAATTAAGACCCATATGAATCATATTGCTGCAATGTCCAACTTAACTGAGAAATAATTTAACACGGTGTCAAATCTTTGCTGCATACAGTCTAAAACTGCTGGCACTGGGACAGTGAAAAGGCCCAAAAATTTCAAAGTAGCATAGAGGAAGCATATCCATTTACTTTTCTACATTTTTCTAGTACTATGTCTTACAGCAAAACTGAGGATTCATACCGCCCTGATAAGATATGAAGAGTGCCGGACTATTATTAAAACTACACTGACCATGTGGTTTTATGAAGGGAGGGAAGCTCCTGGTGAAGCTTGCTAGACCAGTGGGTTTTTGAAGGGCCTTAGATGTAGATGATTTTCCAGAAGATGAAGATGAAGTAGAGGGAAACAAAACTTGCCATTATTAATATTGTATTTATGACAGTGAGCTTGGATTTACTAAGCTTGATTTTATTAATGAAGTTTGGAATTAAGGGCACTAAGGGGGAATGTAAATGAGTCCATGTGGCCAGTTCTGATTTTAAGACTTCCTGAGACATTCCTCTGGAGGACAAAGAGGGAGAAGGAAAAGAAATGGCTACACCTGGCATTGGTTGGTGAGGCAAACAGGTCCTTGCAAGCATCCCCCACTGATGAAATATTTTCCCTTTTACTAGTGGGCTGAGGGTACACCTATGTGGCCTCAGTAAAAAGTGACAGAGCCTGCCTCACAGGCAAATGGCCTTCATAGGAATGTGAATGGCTATCAGAAAGTAACTGGCAGACTCAACCCATTCTTATACTGTCATCACCATCTGACAAAAAGGGCAGAGGTGAGCTTCTCCTGCTTGCTTATGTACCAACCCACTGCTGTGCTGCCGATGAAGATGGTAATTACATCTATAGGTTAGGTAGTCCTTATAAGTTTGTAATTTCAGAAGAACTGACCTCATCTACAAGATGTTGATATGCGTAATGACATCCATATTTAGTCATACTCCTTGGATTCTCTGCCCTTGACAAACCTAGTAAAGTATCATCTTTGGTGAAAGACACTACAGGGGTGGGCCTAGGAATGCACAATATGATATAACAAACCAGGATATGGATGTTGCTGAAATAACAGTATTCATTAAAAAAAAGAGCACCTAACCTCATCATCTATAAATAAAATGCCCAGAGTTAGGTTTGGTGTGTGTGTGTGTCAGCTACGTCAAGTGAGACCTGCAAAGTCTTGGAATACTTGATATGCTTTACCATGATGTCTACTGAAAAAAAGTACAGTTGTGTAAGTCCTATGTACCAATAACAGTAGATGTTTGTAAAACATACTGCCTTACTGGCATATGTGTAGTAGTGCCCTGCTACCCTATCTCTGTCAATTTATCAAAACTTAGAGCTAATACCCCTGCCTGTCTGTGGGTGAGGTGGACCAATCACTTCAGAGTACAGTGACTGTCTTTCAGACCTACAGACAGGACCATTTCACATTTTTAGGGTCCAGAAAAAAGAGAAGATGAAAAACAAGCTTGTGAACACCTATTTATTTGCTTCCAAGGGTTGTATCATATGTAGTACCCCTTTTATAAACTGTTTTATCAAAAGAGTAGAAGAAACAGGGGAATGCATTGGCAAATAAGCAGAGATCACTGCTAAGTGCATCTTAATGGACACATATGATAAGTCATCCTGGAGTAGCTCACACAATTATTTCAAGACCAGAGGGATGTTAACCTCACCATTCCAAGTCACTAACTCATTTTTGGGAACCAGGAAAATTCTGGAGTAGAAACCTTTAATTTTTTTCCAAGTGAGGGACTGGTTCTATGACCCCTGAGTCCAGCATTTGCTGGAGTATAGGAGGGAATAACAAAGTCTGGTCTAGCGGATGAGGGTGCACATGCTTGAACTTTGGTGGATGTTTTTTCCACTGCCACCTGTAACCTCTGCCAGCAATTCTGAGCATCCATTTTTCGGGAATGATTGATGGCCATGACACCTTGTTAAGGGCACCCTGAGGGGGAATTGGGAAAGAGTGCCACACCTCAGCATAGTCAGAGGTTGGAAAGAGCATTATCCTTTTTGGGAAAGGAACCTCTTTTATTAGGTTTGGCAGCGTTCTCATCCTGCCATTTCATTTTGATGCCTTGGCCTTTGGTTGGCTGGGGCATCTGTTTGTTGGACCGATGAAAATTATCTTGCTTAATGGAGGGAAACTTGGGGAAAATGGAACATTTTAGACATCCCCTCGCATCAGTTTACCTCTATAATCCCAGTGTTTAAGGATCTGATTAGCTGCTGTACCAAACAGACAAACAGAATCGACTGGAGCATTCATAATGTCGATTTTTAACTCATCAGAAAAGTTTTGACTGTGCAACCAGGCATAACCTCTTATCACCGCATATATCATTGCATTTCTATATACAGTATCATCCCCTTTCGAAACACTCTTCAAACCATGTTTAGAAGCATTGGACACAATATCTTTGCATAGATTTTTTGCTCAGCAGTTAATGATGCTGAAAATTTATCCAAACTATATATACACCTCAACATAAACTTCCACATAAAACACTAGTAATTAAACACCTTAAAGCTTGCAATGCTGGATAGCACCAGCTTCTTTACCTGAGATTCTAGCCACTTGCCTAGCTTATCTGATGGGACTGGGTTTAATGAAGATAGTCTTCTTTTCTTGGAAGATGTTGCTGGGTACACAGCAGTAGGATTTGCATTCAAGAGGTCTTGGAGACCAAGCATGATCGAGCACACCCTCAATTTTTTAAACACTTTTTAGGCAAGGCAAAGACTCATTCAGTAGAGGAGAACTGCAAGCTTTCTTCAAAAATCTTCCAACTCTGGGATTAATGGCGGATAGTTTGCCATGGCTGGGGTCTCATCCTCCAAAAGTCATACACCCAGTTGAATACATTCCTAAATCAAGCCAGCATTTGTAGTAAAAGAAAACAGCTGTTTGGTTTTCTGCACCTCTTCATCCTCAAAGGAAGCTGACTGATCAGACTCTGACACTTCTGAAACATCAGATTCCGTACCCCTGGGTGGTTGAATGGGGATGTGAGCATCGGTACTATTCATAAGTCAGATTTTCTCCCTCTAATCAACTGTCTGAAAAATGGATCTAGCCATAGCCACCAACTCATCTGAAAATCCAGTCAGAGAATGGTGCCCTGCAATGTGGTGAGTCTTCTGTCTCTTTTTACATGCATTACACTAGTGGGAAAATCCCGAGGGGGGGGGGGTACCAACACTGGCAACAGTTTCTGCATCCCTGACTTCCCCTACATCTAAAGAGATTGGTGCTTCCATACCTGCACTGGTTCCGATGCAGATGTGGAGGAAGGGTTTCAGCCTTGTGTCATGCACAGCTGTGGTACTAACACCATATCAGGGTGCCTGGAGGCAAAATAATGTGAGTGATGCGATAGCCTGCTTAAAGCTACTGTGGAGTTAAAAGCTGAAGGCTGAAGGCTGAAGCACATTTCTTGACTTGTTTCTATGTTTATAGGTGTATATGGGGTAGATGGTGATGGTGGAGTTGGGGGGGGGCAATATGTTTGAATCCATCAAGTCAGATGGCAAGAAACTATTCAGCTCAATAACAAATACTGGCTGCACTGTTAGCCCAGTAAAAGAATGGACAAATCACACTATTTTTCCCTAAATAACAGTCTAAATACTATTTCATTAGGAACACTATTCTGAACACTGTACTGAGAAAATTACATTATTTGCAGTAACACAGTTTAAAGCACAAAGTGCATGTCACAAAATTTCCCCAGTTTTAACAAATAAAGACTAGTTTCAGCACCAAATTAATAAAAACGGTATTTTTAAATAAGAAATATCTTTATTAAATTATCATGTATGACATAGGCCATGTTACATTTATATAAATGAAAATAAACCATAATGAAACATTCTCAGCTGCAAACATTATACATTCCAGACCTTGGCGACACAACTGTAGCTGCTAACATTATACATCACTTTTAACATATCCAGTCATTGTTAGGCAACCATTACATAGTTCATTCAAATCCAGCCTTCTTTTAAACATTGCTCCTCATCTGCATGCATTGATCCCACATTCCCATTTAGCCTATGTAATTTGCTCTTACCTTTTTCTAAAGATCCCAATTCCAGTTATTTTATCTCTGTTACTGTATTCAGTACTTCTAGTACAGTTGGTTTAGACTTTGATTTCCATTTTCTAGTAATTGCTTTTTTGGCAGCCACCATAATTAGACTTGGTAAGGCCTTACTATGTCTAGGCAATTTTGATTCTGTAGCATAGCTCAAAAAATTATTTCCCTAGTTACTCCAAATTGCTCACCCAGCATCTCCAACAGAGAAGTCTGCAGGCAATCTGCCAACTCATTACACTCCCAGAAAATATGTTCCCAGTTACCTCTTTCTTCCCCACCATACCTCCAACATTTTCTGTCTACCTGAGGAAAAATTCTTTGAAGTTTGCTTGGGGCATAAAAATACCTATGTAAACACTTTCAGGCAAATATCCTAAATCTTCTAGAATTTGTTGCATGTTTGGGAGACATACATATATTCCCTCATTGTTTCTTTGTGAGTTGCTTATTTAATCTCTCTTCCCAATCTTTCCTAAACTCTGATTGATGCTTATAGTTATCATGCAATATTTTATATGCTGTACTAATTATTCCTTTCTTAACAGCAACTTCTGTTCTAGATTCTACTAAAACATCTACCAGTGCTGGTCTTTCATTTAGGAACAACCTATTTCTTTCTCTTTGCCTATACACTGATATCAGTCCTTGATACGGAAGGCACTCTCTAGTCTGCAGTCCATATAAATTGCTGGCATCTTCCCATTCTGGTACCTGTCCTTCTCTAGTTGTTTGCACCCAATACCTTGGTTTCTTTGCCACTTTTCTCCAGTATATTCCAGCCCCCTCTTGCCTATTGTCTGTATCCCTAATTGCAGTCATCCCTATCGGCAGAATCTCCTTTCTCCATTCCTGTGTTGGCTTAGTTCTTAGAAGACCTTCTGCTACTATATGAATATAATATTTTGTATGATTATTGTTGTTCTCATTAAAGGTCTGCATCCAAAATTCCAGTCTCTTCCAGTTACTTGAGCTTCCCCTGTTCCCCATTTTCATCACCATCTCTTTCCGCTTTGAATGATAGTTTTCTGCTTATGATATGTATAGGAGCTTTATGTGTTTGGCTCTGAACTACCCGGTCAAATCAAGTAATCCCAATCCACCCTGTTTTATTGGAAGAATAAGTTTATCTCACTTGACTCTTGCTGTCTTCCCCTGCAGAAAAATTATTAATTGCTATCTGCAACTTCTCCTCTGGTTGATAAAAATATGCTTGACCTGTGTATAAGACTAAAGGGACAAAATACATTTTAACTGCTTGTATTTTATTATCAATATCCATATAACAGAGCTTCCATTTTCTCATTTTTTTGTATTATCTTTTGTTTAGTGTCTTCCCACATGTCCTTAGCTGGCATATCGCTATCATTTTTAATCCATATTCCTAAATACTTTATTTTATCATATCCCTATAAATATGGACATTGCTGAACCAATTCATACGTGGTACATAATTTACCGCTAGTGCTTTTGTTTTAGCTTCATTAATTTTGTATCCCGAAAAGGTTTGAAACTGTCTCAATATGTTCCACAGCAGCGTAATGCCCCTTTTTGGATTTTTCAGGTATAAAATAATGTCATCTGAAAATAGAGCCAACTTTTCCTGGCTGCCATACCAATTACATCCCTGAATTTCTGAGTCCTTTATTTTCTTTGCCAATGTTTCCAAATATAATGCAAATAACAAAGGGGAAAGAGGACACCCCTGCCTGGTTCCTCTGCTTAAGCAGAGATTATCAGAGAGGACCCCACCCACCTTAATTTTCGCCTCTGGTCCTTCATATATCCTCCTAATCAGCCTTATAATTTTATGAAGGAATGCAAATGCGCCCATTGCTCTGCTCATAAAATCCCAACGTACTCTGTCAAATGCTTTCTCTGCATCAAGACCCAACAGCAGCAGTGGTATTTTCTTCTGCTTCCCAGTGTATCATCACTGTTCTGTTTATGTTTTCAAATGTTTGCCTCCCCTCCACAAAACCACATTGATCCATATCTGTCAACTTTGGCGTCATGTTTGACATTCTTTTAGCCATTGTAGACATAAACACTTTATAATCATGATTTAGTATTGAGATGGGCCTGTATAAAGCTGGATCTGATGGATCTTTACCCTATTTATGTATTACAGCTACTACTGCTTTCTTCCAGGATGTTGGTTCTTCTCCTCTCTTAAAATACTGTTAAAGAAAACCTTCTGAATCTTTATCAGTTTTTTCCCTCCAAGCTTCTAAACTTCCACAGGAATACTATCTATTCCTGGGGACTTTCCTGTAGGTTATACATCACCATTTTTATCTCCTCACCTCCTATCCTAACTGTTAGTAGTTGAGCCTCCTCTCCCTCTAGGCTTGGCATATTTAATTCTTCCTTAAACATTTCCATTTCAACCTTTTCTTGATTTTCATACTTCTCTGCTTTATACAGACTTTCATAGAATTTCCGAAGCATTTCTAATATTTCTACAGGATCCCTTTTATCCTTCTTCTTATAGGCTCCCTAAGCTTGGTGACAACCCTTTCTATTTTCTGTTGCCTGAATCATTGTGCTAAAAGATTTTGTGCTCTAGAGTTATCATCAAAAAATAGTTGCCTAACAATCTTTCTGAACGCATGCATATTATCGAGGTAATCCCTGGTTTTCTGTTTAGCATACTGTAGTTGCTCCTCCTCTTGTTCTGTGAGATTTCCCCTATTTTGTAATACTTTAATATTTGCCATTCCTCTAAATAATTCTTGTTACTTCTTAACCATATCTCATTTTTTTTATTTCCACCCTATTTTTACATTCCACTTTAATTTTATCCCACTCCCCAGCTTTCTATCTTCTCTTATAGCTCCTGAATAGTTTCCACTACCCATTCCTTAAATTCTTCTCTTTTCAACAGATAGGTCGGAAGGTGCCAGTGTCCCATTTTTATTTCATTATCCTGCGTTTCTATTTTAGTTATTATTGGCACATATTCTGAAATAGTTATTTGGTGCGTATCAAGGCCTTCTGTTAAATGCCCATGTTTCTGTGAAATGTAAATGTAAAAGTATGCTGATTTAATAAAATGGGATTGGGTGATTGTTTGTCATGTGCTGCTGGATGAAGGTATATCAAGGGTAGGATTGCTTACAATATGAATAATTGAATTTATTAAGGTGTAAAAAAAGAATTTTAAAATTGTGTGCTAGAAAAGAGTTTTAGTCAGATTGGGTCTTTAAATTAAATGCAACATCTTGTGATTTTAATTTACTATTTAAACTGTGTTTTACAAAATGGATGTATCTGATGAAGTTTTACCTTTTGTAAGAAAAATGTGGTTATTTGGAATGTGAAATAAAATGTTTTTAACTCGGAGAACTTGTATCTACATTGTGGGGAACTTCTAGTACTTGTTGTACCTTTGTGGATTTACGAGTTTATTGGTTCTTCTTGTTTTTTTTTAGACAAATGTAAAGTATGTCTGGCCTATCCCAGTTTTTGTATCTTGGGGAATAATATGTAAATTTACTCTGAATTCCTAGTACTGAATTCACATCTTCCATGCCAAATATTTTCATAAATTTCTTTACAGATCTACCCTCCTTTGTTATATTTCCCTTTCAGGACCCCCCCCCCCCCGCGACACATCTTCACTGTTGCAAATCAAATTCCAGTCCCTACCTACAAGTAATATTCCTCACTGAAAAACTGATTATTTCTCCCAGAATGTTCTATAGCTACATTATATCAGTTTTCAGTCGAATATACATACATGCCAAGAATGATACCTCAGTATAAGGAAAAAATTATCAGTTTCAACAATTGGGTAAGCTTCTGGTGTCATTCAAAGGGGATCCAGTGTCTGTCAGCCTGGGACGACATGCTCGACAAGCCACTTTGCTTCACACCTGTCACCCCTAGGCTTTCGAATACTGGCCAAGGCTCTTGCTGCCCCCATAGTGCCTTTTTAGGCAAGGCTCAAAAGTCAAACCCACCTCCGTAAACAGCACAATTAACAAAAAAACTGAGGGTTATGCTACTCAATGCCAGGATTTTAAATCTCAAAATGCACGCGCTCGAAGCACTCCTCAGTATGGAGAATGTCGACATTTGTGCAGTAACTGAAACCTGGTTCAAGGCTCCAGAGAGCACCCCAGCACTACCGGGCTACAACTCATACCACACGTTTCGGCCACAGAACACGGACCAAAACACAAAAGAAGGGGGTGTATCCATATTCATCAAGGATACCTACACCTCCAGGTTAGTGGCGCAGCATGATACCTCTGAGATCATCCATGTGCAACTAACATCGGGCAAATTGTGGCCTGTTACAGATCACCCTCCATGACCCAGAACCACCACTCCACCTTTCTGGAGACACTGGAAAATATGAAGGTCCTACCAAACACCCTGATATTGGGCAATTTCAGTTACCCTACCATTCACTGGGAAAACTACTTGAGTACAAATTCCCAGGCCCAGCGCTTCCTGGAATTCATCAACTCAAATGCCCTGGATCAGCTGGTTAACTCCCCTACCAGAGGTGAAAACATATTGGACCTGGTCATCACCAACATGGGCGACAGGTGTTCCACACCGGAGGTAAACCTGTCACTGGTTAGATCAGACCATAAACTAATCATTCTGGATGTCCACATCCCACCACCACCCCCAACTAAGGAAACCACAGTAAAAAACTTTTCTAAAGTAAACTTTGCCTTACTTACGACAGAGGTGGTAAGTTTCACAGCCCCCACGCTAAAGGATAAGGTTGCCCAAGATGCAGAAACCTTTACAAATGCACGCTATGAGCACCTACAAGGATGCATGGACCATGCCATCCCCTAGCAAAACCAAGACTCACTCCTCTAAGAGAAGGAAACCAGTTTGGTGGACCCCTGCAATAAACAGGCTACACAATAGAAGGAGGAAACTATTTCAGAAAAAAAGCAAATCCCAAGAAGGAAAAACATCCCTGATCAGTATCAGTAAGAAACTGAGGTCCCTCATGAAATTATCCAAGGCTAACTTCGAAAGAAAAATAGCCTAGGATTCAAACGATAACCACAAAACCTTCTTTAGCTATGTTAAGAATCTAAGTGGCAACTCACAGATATGCACTGAACTAGTGCAAAATAGCACAAAATATACTGAACCTATTGATATTGCCAACATCCTGGCAGATAGATTCAGTGCAAACTTCACCCCCCCTCTCACCTCCAAAAGGGCCCACAACAGTACGGGAAAAGTGTAGTGTCCCAAAAATCACAGAAACTCAGGTGAAAATAGCCCTTTCAAAAGCCAAAAACACAGCGTCAATGGGACCAGATGGTGTCCCAGGCTGCGTCTTGCATGAACTACAGAACAAAATAACCCCCCACCTAAACATGCTGTTCAACCTCAGCCTCTCCACAGGCTACGTGCCCATAGGATGGTGCACATCAATAGTTATTCCTCTCCACAAAGGAGAGGCCACAACTGACCCTGGTAACTATAGCCCCATAAGCCTGACTAGCCTGGTCTGCAAGGCTATGGAGCACATCATCATGGAACTCATTAACAAAGACATTGGGAACCTCCAAACACTTGACCCGACCCAGGTCAGCTTTGTTAAGGGAAGATCATGCCTACTAAACCTGGTTGACTTTTTCGAGACAGTCACCAAGGTCATAGATGAGAGAAAGGTGGTTCACACAGCCTACCTTGACCTCGCCAAGGCTTTCAACACCATTCCCCATTCGGGTATTATAGAAAAACTCACCAGCCTGAACATAAACCCCTACATCACGAGATGGGTTGCCAACTGGCTTACAGACAGAACTCACACAGTAAGAATAGCGGGTTCCAGGTCCGACTCTAAACCAGTTACAAGTGGTGTCCTGCAAGGCTCGGTCCTGGGACCCCTACTGTTCGGCATAAACTTCTCAGAAGTACAGGCAAACACAGGAGGACTATGGCTAACCAAGTTCGCCGATGACTGCAAACTGGGAGCCATAACTGACTCTCCGGCTGACACGGACATCCTCCAAAAAGGCCTTACTGAGACAGACACCTGGTGTCAAAGTCATGGCCTCAAGCTAAATGCCAAAAAATGCATAGTCATCCCGTTTGGGAAAAACAAAACACCCACAAATTACCACATAGGTGGCAGCCCCCTTAATACAGAAGAGGTAATAAGAGATCTGGGGACCCAGGTAGATAGTAATCGCTCCTTTGACAATCATATTGCCAAAGTAGTTAGGAAATCCTTCTATGTGGCCCATCTAATTACTAAAGGGTTCGCATCTAGAAATAAAGAGGTTATAGTGCTCCTCTTCTCATCACTCATTAGACCCATCATATAGTACAATGCCCCATTTGGGATGTACCTCACAAGACACTTCCAACAGCTGGAAAGACCACAAAAGTACCTCACCAAGAGGATTACTGGTCTCAAACATATGTCCTATGCAGCCTGACTGAAAAAACTCCGGCTGTACTCAGTGGCATATCGCTTACTCAGAGGTGATCTCTGCCTGACTTACAAAGCCATGTCCAACTCAGAATTGATGGACATGCTCCACCTAAAGAAATCCAAGTCACTGTGAGCCACGTGCTCTAGTGAGCTAAACTTTGCCACAACAATAAATAGAACATGCTGGAGGGATAGATTCCTGTCACAGAGACTCCCCATGCTTTGGAACAAAATTCCAAATTACATCAGGCAGAGCCCCTCATTAACACTCTTCAAGAGAAACCTTGACAAGTGGATGGGTAACAGAAATTACACCCCTGGGATCACTTCATTGGCTCTGCTTGACAGAGGATCAGTTAATTAATCAATGGGGCGGCAAAAGCTGACACACTCTGACTAGGCTTATAAATGCCCTCGGGTAGACAGCCTAGTACCTACCTATGAACCTATGCCAGTGTAATCCTCCTCCCTTGCCAGTAGCCCCTTAGTAATACAAATCTACCATTACTGTCTTTTTTCCTCTTCTATTACTATTGGAGCTCTTCTTGCAATTAATATAAGAATTCCTGTCTTCCTTTGCCCCAGGTATTCCACTGAATAACCATTCTGAAAACTTTTCTTTATCAAATTCACATGTTCAGTTCTTTCCAAATGTGTCTCTTGTAGTATAGCTGTTTTCACTATACATTTTTTAACATAATTCACTACTCTTTCTTTTTTGTATTTGTCTGATCATTAATGTTTAAAGACATTATAGAAAGAATTATATTCTTGAGGAATTATTATTCCCACCTTTCATGTATAACAATTTTTTGTTAATTGTCTAGTTCCAGCTTTTGTGTTCAATGCATGCACTGTTTGACAGATTAATCTTTTATACAATTTCTTGCTGTCTTCATTTGAGCCTATATTACATCTTGCAGAATGTTTTATTTTATTGAAAACCCTCAAATAAAAATTCACATGCCAACTACCCCCCTGAAACCCACTAACTTAATAACACACAAAACTATGTACATGTTAAAAATATTGAAGTTCTGACCCTTTAATAGGAACAAAAGTTCCAAACCGACAGCTACATGCACACAGACTCAAGCTAAACAGAAAAAAAAGATTATCCATGCTAAGATGAATGGTAGAGCCTGTGATTTTATTAAGTGCTGTCTGGTTTTGCCTTATCCCATCTCCCAGCTGGAATAACACTTGAATGCTTTCAGAAAACATTTTCTCCAAGCCATTTATACAAGAAAAGCACAGCACAGCACTGAAGGAACACAACTTCAATGACCAAGGTAAGTGCTTTCTTCCCACATACATAGGAACTTCCTCAGAACAACATTAACAAAACCACCCAGCCTTTAAATACCACATCAATTAATCAATCAATCAATTACACTATAATATAAAATTACACATTGAATTCAATTAAAAATTAAGCATTGTGTGCATACTTAATGCCCTATCAAGAAAAACATTAAATGCCCTATCAAGAAAAACATTAAACACACACTTATAAGTATGTTAATACCTAAAGACATTATCTTAAAATGTTTTTTAATTTTAAAACACATGAAATGGCCGTAGCCTCATTGATACCTGGATACTCAGTTGCATTTAATCGCAACTGCCATTTTAACTCACTTAAGTCCAGGTGTACATCCATATTTTTCCCTTGAGGATCTTTTACAATTTGTTGTATTATTAAAAACTTGAACACATGGTCTGTATATTCTTTAACATGCCTACTCAAGGCATTGGTCATCCTACCATGTTTAATATCGAGAATGTGTTCTGCAATTCTGTTCTTAAAAAAACTACTGGTTTTCCCTTTATAAAATATGGGGCAGTTTTGGCACTTCGCTACATACACCACATTTTGACTACAACAATTGTAGTGCCCATTAATAAATATGGATGTCCAATTTAATTTAAAACAATCACCTGTTTCTAAAATGTGAGAGCAAAATGTACACATCTTACACTTAAAATTCGCTTTTACTCTATCATTATAAATATTACTTTCCTTTCCACTTGTTTCTAAAATATTTTTAAAAGATCTGTCCTTTCTAAATACAATGTTGGGTACATTACTCACCCTTTGCCCTACATTTGAATCATATTTTAAAATTTCCCAATTAATCTTAATTATTTCTGAAATTTCATTTGCATCCTGGTTGAATGTAATTATAAGACTCAAACCATAATCATTTGTTAATCTACCCTTTCTAATAATATGGGACTTGGCACTAATTTCATGTTGACCTGCTAAAATGGGTTTGTATTTACCTTCCACACGCTTATTTATTACTTCCTCACTTATTTGATTTAATAATTCGATTGGATACCCTCTCGTGTGGAAGAGCTGCATAATAAACTGTACCTCATCAATAAATTCAGTATCGGAACTCACCATTCTGGCAGCCCGAGCCATCTTCCCCTTAACTATTGACTTTTTCTGAAGGCACGGGTGCCATCTGGTGAATTCCAAATACGAATTTGAAAACGTGGGTTTCCTGTAAATAGCTGACACTAACTTTTTCTCTTCAACATTTATTCTTAAATCTACATCTAAATAAGAAATGTGTGTCCTATAAACACAGGTAAACTTTAGGAAATCCACTGACCCTTTCCACACAACAAATAGGTCATCCAAGAACCTGGTATAATATTCAGTCTTGGAAGAATAAACCCCCTGCTTAATGAACTCCTGGTCCCAATGGAACATGACATAGTTAGCAAAAATGGGGGCACAAGCTGCCCTCATTGCAACTCCTGTTAGTTGCTTGTAATATTGTCCTTCAAAGTTATTGTTTGTCTTTTCGGCTTTTCCCAGTTAGGGGTCACCACAGCAGAACTCCAGTCCACTAATGATTGGCAGTAGATTTTTATGGTGCTGAGTTGCCAGCCCAACCTTCAACGAAGGCACGCCCATTTACACATGTCTTTCGAACGCCACTCGACTGCGGGGAGGATATGCAGACTCCACACAGAAGGCACTCCAGCTGAGAATCAAACAGGAGAACCTCTTGCTGTGAGGCAACAACGCTACCGCTGTACCACCGCAGATTGTCTTTCAAAGTAGATGTAGCTATTTTTTAGCTCAACTTCCAGTAGGGCTACATATTTATTTATTTGACCTTGATCATATAGACCAGTCTTTGTTAAATGGATTTCTAGCCATTCCAAACCCTCCTCGTGTGGTATAATGGAAAAAAGGTTACAAACATCTATAGTAACCAACATTATGTTTTCATCTGCTTCAGTCCTATACAATCTTTCCAAGAATTGCTACAAATCTGTAGTAATATAAGGGAATGCTGTCAATCCTGTTTGTAAATTCACATCCAAACATTTACTAATGAAGCAAGTTTTTGATCGTTTTCCATCAGTTATTGGTCTAAACTTTGGGTCATTTAGTTCTTTATGGATCTTAGGTATCCCAAATATGTTGGGTACCATCGGGTGTTGGTTCATCATATAACTAAATTCATCTTCATTTATTTGTCCCTGATATAACATATCCTCCAATATTAAATCTCTTTTTTTATATGATATATGAATCTCATTTAGTGAAGCTTCCACATAGGTTCCATCCATTAATAAGACATTCATTCCATTTAAATAATCCCCTTTGTCCATAATGACCACACCGCTACCCTTATCTGGCTTCATTATTCGGATGCTTGTATCACTAGCCAAATCCTTTAACAGCTCTTCCTCTGCTTTAGTCAAATTACTTACACATTTTTTATCTTTTTGTTTGTATACCTGTGTTATATCTTTCTCACATACTTTTTCAAAAACTCTTATTAAGTTGTTCAAAGGAAGGTTAAACACACTAGGCTTTTTTAGCCTATGCCCATGTGTTCCAGATACATAATCATTACTGTTAAACCACACTTTTAAATTCAATTTACGTGTAAAACATTTTAGGTCTATAAGAGTATCAGCTACTTTCCCCCTTCTACTGGGGACAAAGGTGAACCCTTTTGCTAATAAATTAGCTTACTCCATACCTAAAGCCTTACCAGAATAATTGTACACTTTAAAACCTTTTGCTTCATTAACAATTATTCATGGCTCAATCCCACTCACAAAATCATCATAAATTTCCACAGGTTGACTTATTAAATCAAACTCAGGACATATGTTGCTTAAAACATTGCTCAAATTCGAATCAAGGTTGTAAACCCCATTTTTATCATATGTAAATTCATCACATTGATTATCAGTATTAACACCTTCAGATATGTAGGCCACATTATTTGTTAAATAGTCACTGGTTAATTCATTGGCATGAACAAGTCCCGCATCAACACAAATACATTTTCATTTGTAACACTTACAACATTCATAAGTGCCAAGGCCATGTCCATTAGTTGATCCGCTGCTGACTCCGATTCCTTCCATTTTTAGGTCTGGCCCCTTGCACCACATAATCCCTGTACGTTCTCACCGAAAAATGGGCCTGCTGTTCTTTTTCTCTCAACCTCTCGGACTGCCTCACTGCATCATCCATTAAATTAGACTGCTGGGGACGCATACATTGCTCATGATGTAACCTCGTCTCTGAGGTCACTTCCTCTTCTCCACTCAGCTCACTATTGGTTCCTTCACATCCGTTGACATGACAACCTGGTGAAAACGGATATACCTTCTTTTTGGAGTACTCGTTCATATCTCTTTTGATTTTATTCATCTTCCACACATATATATTGGCACAGACATTATCCACACTGGCAAAAACATTGGAGTAATTGGTCTGATAATGATCAAATACTATGTCACATTGAATCTGCTTATTTTTCTCATCCAATTCCTTTGATAATTTATCCATCGCCCGAATATTGTGTTTGACCATGAGTTTCATGAGCTCAATCCCCAAAGATTTCACCAGCACAGTCTCTCTGCGGTCTTTATTACCAGAAGAACATGAAGCAGAATCTCCTTTAGTTTTACAGCTCACTTTTTGCTGAACAAACTTTTGTATTCCTTCCTTAGCATGCACTTCATCAAAAAAATGTTTCTGGTGTTTTCCTCTGGATACTTCTTCACTGATGGGTCTTGGATCCGACATCAGATCTGATTCAACCACTTTTTCCAGACTTATGCTCTGAGTCTCAAGCTCCTCCCTCTTCCCATAATGCACCACACTGTGTATAACTCCCCAGATCTCATTTGCTGTGCTTTTTATGTACAGACATGTTTCTGGAGTCTCAGGACTGTTCATTGTTGGAAGATATTGTTTTTCAAAAAGATTCTTTCTTTTCATTATTCTAAGTATTTTATTTGTTTTCTTTTTTCCTCCACTTCCTTATCTTTATATTTTGATGGTGTTAGAGACCTATAGACCTCTTCACTCCCTTCCTTTTGTGCAGTTGGCACTCCTTTCCCTGTTTAAAAAAAATCTTTATAGTATCTTAGGATTGTTCTCTTATTGTGCTTATTATTATTGTTGTTGCTATTATAATTGTTGTTGTTGTATTGTTTTTTCTGTTATGTTTCCAGCCCTTTCAAAATGTCCGAGAAACTTACAAACTTTAAATAATGCACTTCTTTTGGGCATAAGATCCCAAATTCAGATGCCCACAAGAAGTGTATCTGTTGCTTAGGACCAGGGCATTTGGACACTGACTGCCTGGTGTGTGCGGCCCTTAACCACTGAGCCTTGACTGACCACTGGAGTAAATTAATTCTGAAAGGCCTTTTGCCTGCATCCTCTTCCTCAGGGGCTCAAACCCCCTCTAAGCATGCCAAGTGATCCCTTTCGGCTTCTTCAAGAGAGTCTTCAGAGCCAAGCCAGAAAAAATCCAGGACCTCAGATCCAACTACATGGGTGGGAGTGTAACCAGAAAAGCAATGGATCCAGAAGTATCTTCGGATCCATTGGCTCTGGATCCTAGTGTCACAGATCCCTCATTGGATCCTATTGCTTTGGTCCCAGGCAGATCAAAGTCTGTTTTGGATTCTAGGGCCTTGGATCAGGAACTGATCCTTATTACCTGTTCTCCTACTCCAGGGATATCTTCTTCGGATCCGAAACCTTTGGATCTTACTATTAAGACTCATCTACCAGTCTTCCAAATTGAACCAGTCTCTCCAGCCCTTCCTGCAAAAGTCTTTCAGATGGCAACAAAATCCAGGAATGCTTCCTTGGCATCCTCCTCCAGATCTGGTAATAATTTCCAGATATGGAAAGAATGATGCAGAAATTCCTCAGGGTGTAGATCTAGATGGGGTCCTGCCATCTCCGTCCCATCTAGGATCCGTGCATGCTCCATGTTGTACTTTACAGACTCCTTTTCCAATCCGTCCCTCAGTTTCGGAAACCCAGGACCCTGTTTTCCAGAGAGAGTTGATGTTGGATCCAAGGAAGCTCCCTTCTTCGACGCCGACTATGCCCCTGACCAGTCCTGCTCCCTTCTTGTCAGATAAGAGTGAGTCCCAGATCAGAGACGTCAGCGCTGAATCTGGAGGCTTGTTTTTGACTCTAACTTTGTTGGATCCATCACTTTTCCTTGGGGTTTTGGCCCTCGACAGTGCAGGTACAGTTATGTCAGAAGACCTTGGATCCGTGGCTGAATGTGCTGTCTCTCCTTTGGTAACTTTGGCTCCAAGGGAGAGGTATTCCTTCAGTCTGTCAGCTTTCTGGGTTGCAGAAGGGGCTTTCTACAGGATTAGAGAAGTGTCTCCTCAATCCTAGGGTCTGACTCGTCTTTCATCAGATCTGAGCATCAAACCCATCTTGCTTGCCATAGGTCAGGCTGCCCTGATGAGCCTCCAGACCACTTTCCCGCAGTGAGTCTCCCCTTCTTCGATACCTCTCTTGAAAACAACATGGAGGAGGTCCCTTGGAAGAAGAAACATAAAAGGAGGCACATAGGTCCACTGGCTTTCTCTGCTAAGTTTCAGTTTTCACACTGGGAGAACCAGAATTAAGCTATTACTCAATGTGCAGCCATCTTGGAAGTCCCTGAATAAAAACAGTATTGGACAATAAATAAATCATCTACTGATGAAAAATTCCTGTCAGAAATGTGTAACATGCAAAATGGCACCAAAAGCAATATGAAGTCTGTTTCTGCAGGGGTTACTATTCTAAAGACTGCACTGAAAAATGAAGTTTCAGTAACATAGTTCAAAGCACAACATACATGCAAAAAAGTCCCCCAATTCTGTAAAAAATAAGCCTAGTAAAAAACAGTAATAAAAATAGCTACTAATAAAAAATTGACATAAGGGTTAAGGTGTTTATCTTACATGCACAAGGTACAGACTTTGATTCTCACCTTTGATACGGGAATTGAATAGGCTTACAATGGCAGCTAGCCAGTACTTGCACATGAACTTACATATATATGTATCAGTCAGTCAAAAGGAATGTATACAGCCTAAAACAGTATTAGACCAAAAATAAATCATAAACTAAAGAAAATAAATCATAAACTAAAGAAAATTTTTCACATGCTATATGGTACCAAAATCTCTCCAAATCCAAGGCTAATAGGTGCAGCCCCAGCTGTCTGAGTTTGAAATTTGGGACTGAAGTTGAGACTAATATCATCATTCCCAAGCACAACCCTGATATGTTGATCCCCATAATGGAGCCGGAAAAATTGGTCAAACCTAAGCCTGATGTTAGAACTTTAACCCCAAAGGTTGGAATCCCAAACTTGGAAAGAACAGAAATAGCCCCTTCAAAACTGGTGCTGAACTGATGCTAATGGGGCTGACAACACTGGTGTCATGCATCGTCATTGAATTTAGTAAGTCTAAAAGCTGAGGACCAAGAAGAGACTCAGTGCAACACAAACATTTTTTTTTGATAACTGACAGCAGTGCCTGGAAATGAATTATGACCTCATTGAGACCAGCACCTGAATGGGGACTTGTGAGAAGAAGTGGAATGATAAGGCAGAAGAGCTCAGTAATGAGGACATGCATCTGTCTGCCTTGGTACACAAAGAAGATAAGGCAAGAGATCTCTTCTGATGGACCTTGAGAAATGCTCAAACATCTTGTGGTCTGTCTAGGAATGGCTTTGGAAGGATATAAAAGATACACCAGATGAAGGCCTCCGAGGGTCCAGAATTTTGCTAACGTCAACATCAGAAATTGTAGTGACATGTTCTATTCCAATAATTTTAAAAGGGGAATACAGTTTTAGCAGGCATTTTAGAGACCGTCTATCTTTATTACTTTCTCCATCTTGTGCTTCTTTCTTTCCGTCTCTATCCTTATCTTTATCCTTTTTTCTACAGTTTCTTTGTCCTTAAGTTTATCAGAATTGACTAGTCTTTAAGCCCAGTAGGGTTGACCTTGGGTAAGTACTCAAGCTTGAGAACCTATTAGGAAATTAACACGATATATCCTTTTAACCCCCACAACAATATTTCCTAAATAATTGTTTTCATTAAAACATTCTTTGCCTAAACAAAACAATCATAGTAGTGTACTTGTCTTTGGTTGGAATCCTCTGACTACACTTGCATGTTTTGAAAGCTCTACTTCCCATAATAGACATAGGTTCATAGGTAAGTACAGTAAGCAGTCAGTCTGCAGACCATTAGTAGGGGAGAATTTAAGGCTGCCATCCAGCTATTTAGGTTTACCTTGAAGGTGACAAGGGTGCTACAATGACAGGTAGTGGAAGTTTGTCCTAGAGGTGAGGGATATGTTGGGATATGAATCTATCAGAACAAAGTGTCTTATTTATCTGTTGATGAAGGTTTACTTCCATTAACAGGGTATGTTAGGTACCATTTGTGATAGAATGGGAGGTCAAATAGGGTTGGCTCTTTCATGGCTCAAAAGGTTAAACACAGATCTCCGCGGAAGAGTCTCTTAAGAGATTGGGTAAAGAGAGGTGGCTGCCAGTCCGAACTGATAGCTAAGATTTTTGAGGCCACTAAGTTATGAATCACTGAGGTCTCTAAAGTTGAGTGATCTGTTTAGACAAATATATGCCAAAAGGTCCTTTATACTAAATAATGGTTCTGATGAGATACAAGTACAGGGAAATTAAGAAGTCTTTAATTGTGGAGATGCGTTTGGAAATTAGATGAACTAGACAGAAGGCTTATGAACTACTGTGAAAATCTGGTGATCAAATGATAAGGAATTTATCAAAAAGAGTGCCTAGGTTCCTTACGACAGTGTCTTATTGTAGAAGTATATCACCGACATGATATGTGAATGTTTTGTTTACCAAAATGAACTGTGCTACATTTTTTCAGACTTAAGTTGAAGTTATTATACTGATTATTAGTGCAGTCTAACCCATGCTGGAGTATATTATGAGTTAGTAGAAAATAGAATAATAACACCCATTTGACAGTCATCTGCAAACCTTGATAACCGTAGACCAAAAGTGTTGGCCTGAAGGTCTGAGAAGTAGATGACAAATAGAAGACGGCCCAACACTGTGCCCTGTGGCACATCACTAGTACCTATTTTGCTTTCAGAAGGGCTCTACTTGCAATCTAAACAGCCTATTCTCTATCTGAAAAGCCCAGCACTTGCTCCTAAAGCATTTTTATACAGGTAAAGCACTCTTAAACAAAAAGAAAGTACTTCATTCACCTAAATCCCCTTGAGTACCCATTTCCCTATAGGTCCTTTCCGACTCAGTTACACAGCAATGTTTTACACTATTCTAGCATGTCGAAGGGTCAGTTGCTGGCGTCCTCTCCTGTTCAGCTGGTGAATCTGGGAATCTTGAGGCAATGTTACAATTGCCTCAAGTACACAGACAACCCTCTCCTCCTCCCAACAAATACAAATATATGTGAGAGATGCAACTATATAGCCAAATAGGCTAACACACTGGAGGCTGAGCTCTCTCAACTCAGTACTGGCAAAACCAGTCAGGAGGAGAAGGTAACCATGCACAACTCAAACCCAGTCTCACATAGACCTATCACAACTGCAAACCAAACACATAAACACACAAAAACATGCTCGGAGGTTCTGATTAAAAATCTACCAAAACAACAGAGGCCTCCAAAGCAGACACCCAAGCAACCACTACCTCAAGACATAGCACATGCAACACATAGTTCACAAAGTCAGTGTGCTAAACAGTCACAGCCCTCAAGGCCAAACAACATGCCAGACACACTTGTAATAGGTGACTCCATAGTTAGACACACTGATGTCCCGCTCACCAGACTGAACAAGGAAAAGGTTACAGTAAGCTGCCTGTCGGGCGCTAGAATCCACCACATAACACAAGCACTCAGGTCACTCCAAAGCAAGTACAAATATGACTCAGTCATTGTCCATGCCGGTGTGAACGACCTGAGACATACCTCCCTGGACTACATGAAAAGAGACATAGAGGAGCTCTCTGATTATGTAGCCCAGGCCGGTATGACCCTGACCCTGAGCAGCATCTTACCCTCACCAAGAATGATGCCACAGTACAAAGACAAAATGATCAGTTTTAACAATTGGCTTAATTACTGGTGTCATTCTAAGGGGATCCAATGTCTGTCTGCTTGGGATGACATGCTTGACAAGCCACGCTGCTTCGCAATGGATGGCTTACACCTGTCACCCCTGGGCTTCCAGATATTGGCCAAGGCTCTTGCCACCCCCATAGTGCCTTTTTTAGGCAAGGCTCAAAAGACAAACCTACCTCCCTAGAAAACACAAGTGGAAAAAAACTAAGGGTAATGCTGGTCAATGCCAGAAGTCTAAACCTCAAGATGCATGCTCTCGAAGCCCTCCTCAGTATGGAGAACATCGATGTTTGTGCAGTGACTGAAACCTGGTTCAAGGCTCATGAGAGCACCCCAGCACTACCAGGTTTTACCTCATATCATGCTTTCTGGCCCCAAAACTTGGACCGAACCACAAAAGGAGGGGGAGTATCCATATTCATCAAAGATACCCACACTTCCAGGTTAGTGGCAACACACGAAGCATCGGAGACCATTCAGGTGCAACTAACCATAGACAAAACTGCCCTACAGTTTGTAGCATGCTACAGACCACCCTCTCAAACTCAGGAACCCCACTCAGCCTTCCTGAAGACACTGGAGAGTATGAATGTCTCTCCAAATACCATCATATTGGGAGACTTCAACTACCCAAACATAGACTGGGAACATTACTCAAGCCCCAACACCCTAGCCCAAAGGTTCCTAGAATTCATAAACTCAAATGCGATGGAACAACTAGTCACCTTTCCCACAAGAGGAGATAATATACTAGACCTGATCAGCACAAACATGGGGACAAAATGCTCCACACCGGAAGTATACCCCTCATTGGTGAGATCAGACCATAAATTAATCTCTCTGGAAGTCCACATCCCGCCCCCACCCCCTGCACAAAAGACCACAGTGAAGAACTTCACAAAAGCCAACTTCACACTTCTTAAGACTGAAGTGGTATCCTTCAAAGCCCCTGGGCCAGAGGAAACCACAACCCACACCGCTGAATCCATTATAAATGCCTTCTACAGGCACCTTCAAGAATGCATGGATCATGCAATCCCAAATAAAACCAAGACCCATTCCCCCAAAGGCAGGCACCCTGTCTGGTGGATCCCAGCCATTAACAAACTTTACAACAGGAGGAGGAAGCTTCTGCATGACAGAGCAAAAGCCCCAAAAGGGAAGGCATCTCTGATCAGTACTAGCAAAAAACTACGATCACTCATAAAATCATCCAAGGCCAACTTTGAGAGAAAAATCGCAAAAGACACAAAAGACAATCACAAGGCCTTCTTTAGCTATGTTAGAAACCTGGGTGGAAACTCCCAGATATGCTCAGAGTTAGTCCAAAATGACACAAAATACACTGAACCCACAGACATTGCCAACATTCTGGCAGACAGGTTCAGTGCAAATTTCTCCTCCCCCTCCCCCCCAAAAGGAGAAATATCTATCCCAGCAGAGTATAGCCTCCCTAACATCTCAGATGCCCAGGTGAGAGCCGCCCTCTCCAAAGCTAAAAACACAGCATCAATGGGAACGGACGGTATCCCGGGCTGTGTGCTACATGAACTCCAAGAGGAACTAAACCCGCACATAAGGCTGCTGTTTAATCTTTGCCTTACTACAGGATACGTACCCAAAGAGTGGCGTACAGCAACAGTGGTCCCACTCAAAGGCAGTGCCTCTATGGACCCTGGAAATTACCGCCCCATAAGCTTGATGAGCCTGGTCTGCAAAGCTATGGAAAGGATCATTATGGAACTCATAATCAAAGACATTGGGGACCTACAGACATTGGATCCTACCCAATTTGGCTTTGTCAAGGGCAGATCCTGCCTTTTGAACTTGGTCAACTTTTTTGAAACAGTCACTAAGGCCATTGATGAGGGTAAGGCAGTTCACACAGCCTACCTTGACCTTGCAAAAGCCTTCGACACAATACCCCACTCGGGCATTATAGACAAACTCACCAGCTTAAATGTAAACCCATATGTCACAAGATGGGTTGCAAACTGGCTCAAGGACAGAACCCACAGGGTCAGAGTTGCTGGAGCCATGTCAGACTCTAAGCCGGTCACCAGCGGTGTCCCACAGGGCTCAGTCATGGGACCCCTCTTGTTCGGCATTTATTTCTCCAAGGTGCAGGCAAACATAGGAGGATTGTGGCTGACAAAGTTCGCAGATGACTGCAAACTGGGCTTCATAACTGATACTCCAGTGGACACAAGCATCCTTCAGAGAGGCCTCATAGAAATGGATAATTGGTGCCAGAGCCATGGCCTTAAGCTGAACGCCAAAAAATGTATAGTCATACCCTTTGGGAAAAACAAGGTACCCACAAATTACCACATAGGTGGTAATCCATTAAGTACGGAAGAGGTAATCAGGGACCTAGGGACCCAAGTTGACAGTAAACTCTCATTTGACACTCACATTGCCAAAGTTGTTAGGAAGACCTTCTATATTGCCCACCTTATCATGAAGGGATTCACATCTAGATCAAGAGAGGTCATTGTGCCCCTGTACTCTTCTCTTATCAGGCCCATGATTGAGTACAATGCCCCATTTGGGATGTATCTTACCCGACACCTGCAGCAGTTGGAAAGACCCCAAAAGTTCCTCACCAAGAGGATAAAAGGTCTCAAACATATGTCATATGCTGCCCGGCTGAAGAAACTCCAGCTCTATTCAGTCACATACCACCTACTCAGAGGTGTACACCCTGACGTACAAGGCCATGTCCAATCCGGAATTAATGGACATGCTCCAGCCCAGAAAATCCAAATCCATCAGAGCCACGAAAGCAAGAGATTTGAACCTCAACACAGAAATAAATAGGACATGCTGGAGGGACAGATTCATAACCCAGAGGCTCCCTACACTCTGGAACAGAATCCTAGTCCATGTTAGGCAGAGCCCCTCACTGACTCTCTTCAAGAGAAATCTTGACGAGTGGATGGGAGATCGTAGGTTTACCCCGGGGGTCGTCTGTGTGTCACTACTAGACAGAGGCACAGTAAACTAAACCCTAAATGGGCGTAGTATTCTCATCCTAAGGGGTGGTGAAAGCCACACACACTCTGGCTAGGCTTATAAATGCCCTAGGGCAGATAGCCTAGTACGAACCTATAAGAACCTATGAGAGTCAGAATGGACAAAAATACCACAATACTCAAAAAGATTTGACCAGACAGTAGATCAGAATAACAGTATTATCTAACTGAGCAGAAATAGTGCCAAAAGAAGAAAAAAATTCTCTCAAAGTTTACAAATTTTAAAGATAAAGTAGTCTAGAGCTGTTTCTCTGATATCTGATAAATGCACAGCAAAAAGGGCTGGGCAGTTAGCTCATTAGCAGAGCACACTGGGTAAAAGGGAGGGGCTTCTGCCCTCAAAAGCTTTATATACCAAGGTGACTAAGGCCAGCAGCTTTAGTTCTGTCTCCTGTTGGCTTATGAGGATAGACTCTGCATCTCTGACAGTAGTTTCTTTAACTTCTGGCCTCAAAAGTTACATATGCCAAGGTGACAAAAGGCTAGCAGCATTAGCAGTGTCTCCTGTTTTTTGATGGGGATAGACTCTGCTTCTTGGACAGTTGTTTCATTAGCACAGTGTGTGTATCAAGATTACCAGTAAGTTATTTGGTACTCATACATTATATGATAGCTGAAAAGGTAAAGTACATGAGCTGCACCTCATGCAGACTTTTTGTTTTTTGATTTAGCTTTATAACTCATGCTCATTCAGATAGCAGTGATTCATTCTGAAACAAGGTGCATCGATATCCTTTAGGAGAGACCGTCTTTCTTTCAGTTTGTTGGAAATTAAATTATGGATGCAGGATTTTGATTTGTTTTTAACTGTGAGCAGAATAGCTGAGGAAGTACAATGTGCTACATTTCTAAAGGTCACAGCAGAAGAAGCGATTAAAGTGCATAGTATATTTTATTTCTGAGAAGAGAAAGACAGTATAGTTATGAAAAAAATAGAAGTTCCACCACTGTTGCAACCCATAAAAAAATATGGCATATGTTCACCATGTATGCCTCATGAGGGTAAAACCGATAAATGTTTTACCAAATTAAAGAACAGAGCCAAATACTATGAGCTTAGTAAGTTACACGATTCAGTGATATGCAATAGAACTATGTGTGATACGAAATGATCAAATAAGAAGCAGCTTTCTTTGAGAAGCAGATGTAACATTAAATAAAGCCATAGCTCTGTAGAGAAAAAATCACTTTCCTTCAAATTAAATGGTAACCAGAAGAAGAAAAAATGAGTACATTTAACAGCTTGATTTAGAAGATATGTTAATCAAGCTTTTAAATGGTTTTCTCAGTATGTGGTGATTATAAAATCTTAAGCTGCACACTTTATTTAAGCCCCATTAACTTCAATGGAGAGCGGCCCTGTGTGAGCCTCATAATACCTTATTAAATGTCGTCATACATTTCCCATACAGGGGGTGCTGCGCCTTGAGTCAATCCATGAACAGCAAGCTTCAGGAATTATTTTTAAAAGTTAAGGAGTAGACCTTAGAGATATATAACAGGTGCAACAGTTCTGTGTCTGATGAGGGCAGCAACTACAGTGTGGTCAGTGACTGCCCTCAGCAGAACATTACTTTAACCAGACAATGCTCTTGTTTCTCTCTAAAAGAGGTACTTTTGTTTGATATGTTAACCTCATTCAACAAAAATAAGTTATTGCATTGCTCACTTTGCAGACAAAGACTGAGGCAGTGTAGTTTAAACACAAGCAAACTGGGAAGAACACTTGCTTGAGAGTAGTAGTGCTACAAAATAAACAAATAAACAAAGTAGGAGCTGATGCAAAAAGACAGAAAGTCAATCTTAAAAATGGGTATCTTCAGAGAAGCATTTTAGGAACCAAGGACAGAAGAAAGAGGAAACAAATGATAGGGGGTGGACAATCAAAGTGTTACAGAAAATCTAGAACACAGGTAGCAGAGTAGAAGTATCAAAGCAAATGCAGAAAACTTGAGAATGTGTGCTCTGAATCAGTCATTGAGCTGCTAGCAGACGTCCCATCTCTCTTCCTGCACAAGGTGTGTCCTTGTATTTACATATTGTAGATAGCATTTGTAGAAAGAAATCACCACAGCACAACTTGTACTATGCAATCAGACCCCGCAAGGATCTAATCACATAGCACAGCTCTGTGGCACAGATGGATAAAGCTCTGACTTTGACCCAGGTGACTGTGGCAGTGGATCAGCCAGCAGGGAAGGGTGGGAGTCAGTGTCTGGGGCCTACTTTTCCATCTGGAACAGTTGAGGCCTCTGTACTGCTGACACCCTGCAGAGGATGAGTGCCATAAGATGGAGTGTATAGGATACATGGACATAAACCTCCAATAAGTGGAAAGTGTGTGCATTTTAGATGAGAGTAGCGCATGTGATGAAGTGACAAAGTGTCAGCTGCATAATATCAGGCTGCTAGTGTGCACCAGGAAGGCAGGTAATGCTACATGGATGATAACACCTCTTGGTCGAGGCTACCTGGAAGATTAACAGATGATGCTCAGTAGATAGAAGGAGAAGCAGAATATAGGAAATAAATAAGTAAATAAATGTTTATCCTCCCCGTAGCATGATGGAAGCCGCCTCTGTGTGATTCATCCAACTCCACTGATCAGACTATGTTGCAAGGCTTATACCTCCCAGCATATGAAATGCAATTCACTCTGCCCTATGACTGTCAGTATGATATCTTGGTTTTGTGTTGGGTAGTGCCTCTACCGCCTACCAGCACAAATTATTTATGAGTAGGGTAGCCCTCTTCACTTGTCTAGATTGTAACTAAACTGTTTGTGCCCCACCTTCCCTCCTTGTATTATAAGTGAGTCTGTCTTCAACAGTCCTCCCTCTTACCAATTGCACTTGCAGTATTTATTATAAATAACTCCTCTTGTGTGGAGTACTACCCCTCCCATATCCCCAGCACTATTGGTATCAAAAATGTATCACTCACAGCTAGGATAGATTCCACCCCCCCCCCCCATTCACATGTCATCTGGTTTTAGTAGTAACAGTAAATGTTGATGTCTAGGCAGTACCCCCCACCCAATGTCAGACTGTTCCTTTCCAAGCTCATTTCAATGAGATAGAGCTTTTATGCCCATCTTTACTGTGGTGTAACCATGAGATTCATGAATGGGTTTGTTATGGCACACATGATCTGATCATCTGTATTTCAGCAACTAAGCGCAGAATATGTGTGTGCTGTAACTACCAGGCATGTATGACATCCAGATTTGGTACAGATGGGAGAACTAGGTAGCATAGGGAGGTTCAGATGTGCAGTGACCATTCCACCTGTGTATTTTACAGGGATTTCTGGCAGGTGCAGAAGATTAAGGCTGACAGCTGTAGTTTTGGTACAGGGTTTCCTTCAGCCCTCATTTGCGTACTTCCTGACCATGAGCAAGTCACTTATCCTGCTGTTGCTCATGGATCGCCCCTGAAAAGGGACTGTATGCCCAGTGGGCCTACCTGGATAACAAATGGGTATTATTGTTAAGTAAAACAACTTGCATTCTGCAGAAAAAGGCCTGCAGAAGTTCACTGTATGTCATAATGTGATGGTGTACAGAGCTCAACCCACTGCTCTCTGCCATTACTTTTCCATTGGGAGTTAGGGTTAGCATTCTGCTGGCTGTATATTCTGCATTGCTAAGGCCTAAGTGTCTTACACTTAACTGTTACATTTAAGTGTTGTACTAGTCAGCAAGATGGAAGTTTTATAACCATTCCACTGTAATTGTATAGTCCAGTTAGGGTACAAAATTGTCCTGTTCCACCAATATGTTTTGATTTCTGAATTCTGGCTAGTGTATAGCGTTTGACTTATAATGTCAACTATATTTACAGTACAATTTGTCCAGCTACACATCTGTCTGTTTCTGTTATCTGGCAACCTCCTTACACTTTGAATGTTTGACTGCACTTGGTATGTGTATAGCTGCTTCTTTGAATGTCTGTCCCTCTCTGTTTGCTATATAAATTTGTATCCATATTTTATAGTTAACTGTGTTCTACATAAAAAGTCAAAAACAGCAGTATATTTAAAGTACTCTGGAAATGTAATGTACTTTTCATTGCCAGATAGTATATGTGAGAATAAACTCATCAAGAGGTCTTCTTTCGGCTTTTCCCAGTTAGGGGTTGCCACAGCAGAACTCCCATCTGCTAATGACTGGCAGTGGATTTTTATGGTGCCGAGTTGCCAGCCCGACGCCCAGCCTTCAAAGAAGGCACGCAATGAGGTCATATTTGAATAAACCACATATTGATTCTAGCTGGGACTCCTGTTAAAACATACTTTTTCAACCACACATTCCTCATTTCTAGTAAGCCAACATATGTAAGAAAGACACAGATTCCAAATGCATACTACTTGTAGAACACTTATTTTTTAACTACATATTCCTTCTTTCTTGTCAAGTAGCAATGACACTATAATAGCACACAACACTGAAAGGTGAGTTTTTTGCAGTCACATTGGGAAAAATTTAGCTTCAATTAATCTGATTTGTGACCTGCTGAGGAAACCCTATATTCCCAGTGCCCTTAGCTGCTATGCAGAGCTGACAAACCAGAGTGAAAACAAAATTAAGAGGCTGTCTGGCCAGTCAATGAAGTGTGGATTTATAGAGCTTTTCTCTGCTGCAGTGCTCCTTCACCTCTTAAGATTTATCTAGAATCATAAGTACTCAAGGTGACACTTTCCTCTCCTGTACACTTTCTTATTTTTCCTAAATGATGCATTTGACATGCTAATTCATAGTAAGAACCAGCCTATGGAGTGTAACAGCATGAGCCTTTTCATTTAAAGGTGAAGCCCCCTACCCCCATGACAATAAGCTGAACCGATGTTTCTGCCCCAAACCGGACTGATTTTTAACTGTGCCTCTTGGGGAGGTGCAAGATTAAGTACCAGATGTGTCAGAGAGCAGTCACACTTATTGTTCATTAGTTCCAAGACTAATTAAGTCTTATTTTTTCCACTTTTTTTTTAGCATTGCTTATATTTAGTGAAGATGCGGCATTACGAACATTCATAACTGTCATCCTGTGAACACTAAAAATCATAGCAAAGTATCAGAAAGGGGAGTACTTTATTATTTTTCACAATAAATGGTCTTTTATATACTATACCCTTTGCAGTTTGTGACACAGAATCTTTGTATAGGCTTGCAGTTTGTGACACAGAATCTTTGTATAGGCTTACTCTATTTATTTAATAAGGCATATACCTATTAACAGGTCTGAATGTGAGGAACATCTATAAAGCTAGGAGCATGGGTAAATTTGAGGGCCAAAGTCATAGTGCTGTACCTAAATTCTTCTAGCAGTTTAAGAGATAAGTGAACATTATCAGAGAGTCACTGTGTTAGTGATACTGTCAAATTAGGTTCATCTACACATAAAGACAGCCATGCTCATAAACCTCAAACTGCAGAGCTTTGTCCTACAGTAGAACCTCAGAGGTGGTTCAAATTGGTGAGCCACGTGAAAAACAGTAGAGTTGCTCAGAGCCATGACAGAACTGTGAAGGACAGCACAAGTAACATTATGCATCTGTTTACTTTTTGCTGAGCTGGTAATGCCCAGTAAACATAAGGGCCTGGTTTCACTGATGACCCTGGAAGTTAAATGACCTTCTCAGCATCACTACAGTATTTAAGTGGTGGGTGTGTAGGCTGTAAGATATACATGTGATACTAGGCTTACTGATGAGCCATGTACCATAGGGGGAGGGGGGTTAGCTTCAGAAAGAACGGACTGAATTCTGTTGATACCTCACCCTCCATCTGTGAAAGGCACAGGGTATCACTAGCACAGGTTTTGGTTCCTGGCAGAGGCTGGGTACAACTACAGCTGGGTGCTATGCCATGGGAAGTGGCACAAAACAAGTGGATGTGTTGCTTATGTCCTTTGTAAAATTAGAATAAGTATAAAAATGACAAGCAAACAGTCCTTCATGCCCACTCCAGATTCAGGTTATCCTTTTCTTTTTTGTAGTGGAACTCTTTCTTGTTTCCTCACTGGTCCACAAGAATATTTTCCAGCAGGCCTCCATGTAAATTGCTCGGATCAGGTTAGAGCCAATACATCACAATACAAATCAACAAGTTGCACTTCAGCAACTGTAATAAAGAAAAAACTATCAAAAAAATCAGTTCACTGAAAACTACTTAAGACTGACATTTTAGTCAAATGGATTGTCTGTGAGCTGCTAATGAGCTTTTCCCAGTAGTACATGGTTTGATTCCTTCAGCCTCCACTTGCCTACTAGCTGACTTTGACAAATTACTTTAGCTAGACAGTTCTCCTGCAATGCTCCTGAAAAGATGGTTGGTTTATCCAGTTAACAAATGACTAATTTATTAACCGAACCAACTCTGTAAAATCATTTATTCAAGACAAAAAGCACTTACTGTGGAACCTGTATGTGATTTTATAATACTAATTTGGGTGTATATATTCAGCAACCCTTGGCTAATATTTGAAATTTTGATTTTTTTGAGAGTTTCAGTTGGTTCAGTTCAGGCTATCACAGCATTTTTTTTTATTTTAAAATGAATAAGGAATAACAAAAATAAATAAATCCAAAATTAAAAATAAATACGCAAGAGAATCACATCATAACAAACTTGTAACAAAAACTACCTTATTATTCCATTAAAATGGAAAAAAGTACAAGTATTGTAAGGGATTGCATTTCTAAATTACATGATCAACTTCAGGTTTGAAATGTCATTTAAAAAAGAGTCAGAGCAAATACACATACTCATCTCAGACAATATTTAGTTTGGAAAAATAAAACGTTACTTGTATTCTCTTGTGTTATAAAACTACATAACAATTCTATACATGTATTGCTCATCTTCATTATGGAACTGTGCCACCACAAAGTGAACCTAAAACTAGTTTTCAAAGCCTTCTCACATGCTGTTTCATTCCCAGAATGTAATGTACCAGCACTTTCTGTAATGGCATCTGATATTTGCATATCAAGAGGATACTCCACACATCTTTTTGCCCACTTTTTTTCAAATCTTTTAGTAGAAAGAGAGCAAAATGAAAACTCAAATCTGTCTTCACTCACACTGAAATCAGCCAGAGTTCAGGTAAACTTCTGTACTCTGATAGGGACTGTCCCCATACAAAACACTTAACTGTTTTACTGTTTGCCTGGTAACAGCAACTGTTGAAACCAGACTTTTGTTTCCTGGCATTGAACATATGTGCATTGCTCTGTGTCCTTTTGATAGTCAGTCTTACAACTTGTACCAACCCCAAAACAAGCTGATACATTAACTCCATAATTTAGCTACTTGTGGCTTTTGAGTTAAGAGCAGTAGACTGTAAATGGATGGAATTTGTTTTCAGGAATTGTCCTATAGCCAAATAGACCACTTTGCAAGTGATACAGTTTAAAGTACACGCGTCTGCGGTGGTGCAGCGATTAGCATTGTCACCTCACAGCAAGAGGTTTTCTGATTCGATTCTTGGCTGGAGCACCTTCTGTGCAGAGTCTGCATGTCCTCTCTGTGGTCGAGTGAACTTTAAAGACATGCAGGTAGGTGTGCAAGTGTGTGTGTGCCTTCTGTAAATGTTGGACACCAGGCTGGCAATTCGACACTATAAAAATACACTGCCAATCAATAGCAGACCAGTGATCCACTGTGGCGACCCCTAACTGGGAAAAGCCAAAAGTCTTTTACAGTGTAAAGTACAAGTCTTCTTGATATGCAGTGAATGAAGAAGATACATTGTACATGTAATCCATAAGAATGCACTGCAGATGTTTGCATCATTTAAATGGCATTATTTACTGGTGGAGGGCCCTTTCCCCTAATGTTTTTAAGCTTCCTCTCATTTACTATAGTTTAACAGTACCGGTTAGAGCTAGTGACAGATTAGCAGGAGGTAGCACAAGGCACCCAGGCTCAAAACTTATTGATAGTCCAATATGAGTTTCAGTTAAACAACAAGGGAACTCGTTACGTAGCAAACACCTGCATTCACATGCAGACACTTACATAAGCCTGGATGGAAGGGGAATCTGAGAGGAGATGGTGAGATGATTGTAGAATAGCAGTGGTGTACTGCAGTAACTCACATTTCTGCATCTGTGGAGGGTGAGAGGAAGGTTTAATGACTATATGAGGGTGTGTGTGTATGTTTGGAATGAGGATGTGAAATTACATTCCTGAATGGCAAATTTTTATTTCCATGCTTTAGATGTTGTCATTGCTGTGAAATGAATCCTAATTAGTACATTAGATAAATTTCTACAGAAAATGCTACTTGTTTTCAATTTCATATAGTTATTCCTGGAATGAACTTTGGGATGTGAAGCACAAGGCCAAAGGTCTAGTGCTTCCCCCTGTGCAGCCCAGACATACAGTATAAGGCGATATTAGACCTTTCAGCACTCTCACCACCATATGTGGGAGTTTTGATACGTCATGTTGAACAAGCCCAGAGTCATTCTGTGTCACACTGATCACTGACTTATTAATGACAGCAGATCCTCATGGTCCCTGAAAACCACAGCTGTAAACTCCACTAGTTTTCACCCAATACATGACAACATTCAATGAAATACAACAGTATTCCACTGGAACCCTTTGGAAGACAGTGACATCACAACATGGGCAGTGACAAAGACACCCTTAAGAGTATACAATGTAGAACTGTTTCAGATTATGTCTGCGTGCTAAAGTAATGAAATAATTTTGTATTGTTTCATCTTCCCTTTTTTATAGTGCTTTTAGTTCACTCTTATCTTGATTAATATTTTTATTTAAACCGCTGTTCTTAAGTGTATAACTGTAACCAAGTCAAGGCTGGAAGTGTTCCTTGTTGTCCAGTCTACCTACCTGCTTTAAAAAAAAAAAAATAGATGAATAAGTAAGGTCAGGGTGTCGTCTCAACTGCTGCTACATCTCTTGATTTAGTGTAACTCTCCTACCTTCTTCGATAGTAATACCCAACTGTCACAGGTCTTCCCTCACAAAATCCATCCATCCAGCTCTTTTTAATGTCCTAGTTTTCTCTAGATTTCTATACCAAATCTTCTTCACCAGGTTGTCATGTATTTCCTGCACATGTGCCCAAACCACCATAATTTGTTCTCTTATACCTTCTATGCAACTGGAGCTACTTTGACTTCTGCACTGATGTCCTCACTTCATCTGTCCAACAGTGGGCATTCTACCACCCACCTCTGGCACTTCATCCGCATCACCTCTGCTCTTCCTTCACAGGCCAGATGTCTGTACTATACAGTAGTACTGGTCTCACCACTGTTTTGTACTGCTTACATTTCAACTTCATTGGCATTCTTGTATCATACACTACTCCCAACACTTTGACCACTTGTCTGCAGCCCCCACTGATTCTAGCTTTGACCTTCTCAGTCAGACTTCCCTCTTCATCAGCCACCCCCTCGCATACTTGAAACTGATAACCTTTCCACTTTTTTCCCTTCTTTCTCAATCCTCAGCTTCTTCTGATCCCCCTGTTTGCCACCATTACAACTGTCTTATCTGTACTCTGTTTCACTCCTTGTGCCTTTCGTTTTGCATTCCATTCCCACATCTTTTGCTGAAATTCTTGCTCAGTCTGCCTGTAACGCCACATCTTCTGCATACAGCAACTTTGCTGATCTGTTCCTGCTGATATGTTTGCTAATGTTTTCCATCACAAATATAAACAGCAGTGATCCAACCTGCACCCACTCTCCCTGGGAACCCCTCTGTGAGACTGAACAATATTCATACTTGAGCCATTGGGTTGTTGTACATACGTTGTACTAATTCTACCAATGTTTCTGAGACTCAAAACAAATGGACTGGCCAAATCAGCTTTCTTGGTTCCTTGTCATACACTTTCTCCAAGTCTAGGAATGCCCAGTCGAACTCTTTCCTAATCTCTGGCTTCTTTTCAACTATCGGTTTCACTGCAAACATCGGGTCAATTGTGGTGCATCCTGATCTGAATATGAACTGCTAATCTCCCGTCTTACTTTCTGCTACTCTGCTTATTTAACTTATCAGTTACTCTCCCCAGTACTTTCATGCAGTGTGGCAAGAGTTTAATAACTCTGTACTGCCCACAGTGGTGACTGTCCCCTTTGTTCTTGTACACTGACAGTAGTATGATTGCTTATTCTCCAGTCACCTGGGATACACCTTTCTTTCCATGTTACTTTGAGTACCCTCAGGAGCCATTTCTCCCGTCTCATCCAATGTCTTGATATCTTCTGTGACCTCATCTGAGCTTGCTGCTCTCCTTGACTTTATTTTCCTTAGTGTTGTTGCTACTTCTGGGGTGGGCTTCTCTTCTTCTTTCATTGTAGGCTGTGTCTGGGGAAGTGCAGCCTACGTGGTGGTTTCTTCATTCAGAAGCTGATGAAAGTATGGTTCTAGTTTCCTTTGATATCCCATAGAATGGTGAGCAGGTTATTGCTGCCATCCCTTATGGAGGGTGTCTGAGAACTATCTTCTTTAGATTTTATTTGTGCCATCTAATGAATCACCTTCCAGAATCTGGTAGAGTGCCTCTGATGCCATGTTCTTTGCTGCTGCAACTGCATTCTTGTCCTCTTTTTAGCCGACCAGTATTGCTTCTTAGCCTAGTCCATCTTTTTTAACTTCCACTTTTTCCTGCATTCCTTCTTTCTTTTGATGATTTTCTGTACTTCGGCATTCCACCACCAGCTTTCCTTATGCACCTTGCTTCCATACCTGGGTCAGCCCCATATCTGTTCTATAGTCCTCAAACATGCTGTTTTTGATGCACTGCCATTCTTCTTCAACTATACCTATTTCTTCCTCTTCCTGAGGTGCTTTAGCCCTTAGTAGTCAATTGAACTGTTATGCTTTCTCTCCAGTCAACCTCTGGGTCTTCTTCCTACTCGCTATTAACCTTAGAGTCTTCTCTAACCACTGCCTGCAGTTGATTTTGGCAACCAGTGTTTATGCTGGGGGGCAGCTGTTTCACTGGGGATGACTGAACCATGTGTTGGCCACCATCAAGCCATTTGCTAGGCAGAAGTCTAGAATGGCCTTTCCTTCTTTATTCCTGTTATCGCACCCATTTGGGCCCAAGCAGCCGTCATATCCTGTTTTACTTGTCCTAAAATGTGCATTCAGGTCACCCGTTATCAACATCAACTCATACTGTTGTCCTTTGTCTTATAGGTCCTACAGCTGCTGTCTAAAGTACTCTTATAGGTCCTACAGCTGCTGTCTAAAGTACTCTTTTCCTCAGTATCACAACCCTACTGTGGGCAAGGCTGAGACTATGAATATTGCCCTTACACTTGAGTCTGATGGCCATGAGTCCGTCAGTTATTCTGACGATAACCCTCACTGTCTTCTGAAGCCTCTTCCTCTCCACAATTCCCACATCATTTCTAATCTGTCCTCCTCCTGAGTAGGAGACTGTAGATCCCAAGCCAAGTGGCTTTGCTGGACTGCCCTTCCATCTTGTTTCCTGGATACATAGGATATCCATGTTCCTCCTTACCATTATGTCATCCACTTTCAAGCTGCGTCCTGTTACTGAGTGAAACTATACTGAGTGTAGTAATCCTTAGACCATGTTTGGCAGGTTGATTGGTTTTACATCCATCTTTCACTCAGAGCTGTCCCAGGTAACCCAAGCTTGGTAATTGGACAACAGCCCACCAGTAGCCTGATGACCCAGGAATACTGGGCTTTATGGCAGGCTCACAGTGGGGGACTACAGTATATTACATAATATGGATGACCTCAAGTGTAGGAAGTATCCTGAGAGCTGTAAACCACATGTCTCAGCAGTTCCTTTTGCTGTGGTGCATTTTGTTGAATATCTGCTAAAACTAAAACAAGCTACAGATGTTGCAGTTCTAAAGTGAGACCTCAGAAAAGACTTATTTACACATGAATGTAACCGATGGAAGTTGTTTCCCAGAGGTCTATCTGCCTTCTTCACTTATGTGGCCACAATTTACCAGGCATAAATATATTCCAGTATAACCCATGCTCAAAGAACAATTATTTATTTATTAAACAACCACAAAAAAAGTAAAAACAAATAAAAACAAACCACACTGGAGCCAGAATAAAGTTGAGCATTTTGTCTCATTTATTACAGAACTACTACTTTTTTGACTGGGTTAGTCCCTTTAGGGTAGTGTTCTGTCCTCTTTTCGTGGGACACCCAGGGCATCTGGGAAACTTCCCTTACTCTTTTTAATAGGTGCCAACACAAACAAATGAGGTCTTATTTTAATGTCTCATCCAAACGATGAAGCTCTCAGGAGAGCAGCAACCCCCCTCTCCACATTATGGTGCATGGCACTGTCAGCAATCCATCTACCTTGTGCGGGAATAGAACTTCTGCACCAAAGGCAAGTGTACTACATGTTGCGCCACTGAGACTGCTGTCAGTGCTAATGTAAATGGATATGATGTCTTCCCTCCTGGGAGAGATTGAGTCAGTCTCTGCCTTCTGCTTTAGCTCATTCAAAATATACGTCACAATAACACATGCAAGCACTGTCTTGGCATATTGCTTAGGCAAATGGCATTAAGAGAAACTTTACACAAACGCATTTAAAGGAAAATGCTAAGCCATGGAGGTTGAAGCCTAAAATGTACAAGGTAAGTTGTCCATTCCAAAAGAAAGAGGAAATGTTGATGTGAGTAATCTGTTTAGTAGTGACAAAAAAGAAGACAGCAGTTACTGACTCCTGAGTACTGCTGGGGAAGGTAAAGCTCATAGCCGAAGAAGTGTAATATTCAGTGATAATATAACCAAAATGGAAAAAGAAGAGGTGTAGCATTCACACAGATAGCATCGTTGTTAATGATTTATTTCAATTAGTTTGTTGCCCAGGAACCATTTAAATGGGAGATTTTAATGTTTGGCACACGGACGTGCCCCCTCTTTTTAGGAATCTAAATGTGGTGTCTAAAGTGCTAAGGTTTCCACCTACATACAAGTGATCTACTAGGCAAAATGTGCTCTTTCATTTTTAAATTAATTCATCTGCTATCAAGACCCCCCCCCCATAGTTTTAATGTGGCCTTTTGCCACTTTAGCATCCCAGTAAGGATAAGGTGAAAGAAAATGGAGCGAAAGATAGGGACCTAAAGGATGGCACTTAAAAGTAGGTTTTACTTTACATCAAGTCCTTCCTTTGCTACATATTCCTCAGATATTATAAAGCCATTGATTTGCATGTTACTATTTCCAAGTTAAATTGCTTGTCTGAAAGTGCTGGACCCACTATCAGCTTGTAGGTATTTGGGGGGGGGGGTTCAATCTCCCTACAGTCCACTGTCCTGCCTTAGAAAAACAACTGATAGCCACTGAAAATCCATTGCATTACTTAGATGAATTCTGATTTTATTTTGAATTCCTAATAGTATGTTCCAGCATTACCAACTAGTGGTTTATTTTTTGCAAGCTCTCCATCTCCTTTTTCTTTGTAGTTTGTATTTTATATCCCAGTTCTTTTGGTTATCTGGATTTTATATCCCAGCTCTGTTGGTTATCCTAAAGCTGGACATTTGTACGTCAGTAAGACTTCATCAAGCAACAAAAAAAAATAATTAATCAGGCAGCAAATCAATTAGTAATATTGCTAATGTAATAATAATTAACAAAAATGAGGAAAATGCTTGTTTCTAGATACAAGTGTGTGGGTAGCAAGAATGTTGAGGAATCTCAAGTTGATGGGACATGTATTCTGCGTAGCAGCACATCAGTTTCTGGCCTTTCACGGGGAACAGGAGCCAGTCCACAAGTTTGCTCCTACCTTTTTCTGAAGATCCCAATTCCAGTTGTTTTATGTCTGTTATTGTATTCACTATATGTAGTACAGTTGTTTAGACTTTGATTTCCATTTTCTAGTAGTTACTTTTTTGGCAGCTACCATAATTACACTCAGCAAGGCCTTACTGTGTCTGGGCAATTCCAATTCTGTATCATAGCTCAAAAAATCATTTCCTTAGTTAATACCAATTTGCTCCTCCAGTTGCTCTGACAAGGTAGTCTGCAGGAATCTTTAAAGTCTGTCAATTCATTACACTCCCGGAAAATATGTTCCCAAGTACCTCTTTCTTCCCCATCAAACCTCCAACATTAAATGTCTACCTGAAGAAAAGTTCTTTGGAGTCTACTTGGGAGTACAAAAATATTTATGTAAACACTTCCAAGCAAAAATCCTAAATCTTCTTGACTTTGTTGCATATTTGGAAGACATACATATATCCACCATTGTTTCTTTGTGAATTGTTTATCCAGTCTCTCATCCCAATCCTTTCTAACCTCCTCTGATTGATTCTTACAGTTGTCATGCAATATTTTGTATGCTGTACCAACTATTCCTTTTTTAACAGCAGCTTCTGTTCTAGATTCTACTAAAACTCTAGCAGTGCTGGTATTTTGCTTAGGATCTCCCCATTTCTTTTTCTTTGCCTATGCTCTCATATCAGTCCTTGATAAGGAAGACAATCTCTAGCCTGCAGTCCAAATACATTCTTGGCCTCTTCCCATTCTGTTTCCTTTCCCTGTCTTATTGTTTGCTCCCAATACCTTTGTTCCAGTGCCAGTTTTTCTCCAATAAATTCCAGCTCTTTCTTGCCTATTGTCTGTATCCTAATGGCAGTTATCTGTACTGGCAGAATCTCCTTTCTCCCTTCCCGTGTTGGCTAAGTTCTTAGAACACTTTATGCCACTTTATGAATATAATATTGTTAAGCTTTACCCCTCAAAACAGTTTCCACCACTTCAATCCAAAGCATGCTCTCCAAACTAAAATCCTGATCAACAGTAGCCAACTTACTCCCCAGCTATTTCTTGAAACTCACAGCAGATGATATTGCTATCCCAATCTCCACTCTCATAAATAGATCAGTTGTTGAAAACTATGTGCCCAAACTCTGGAAAATGTCCTATGTTACACCCATACAAAAAGCCGAGACCACCACTAAACGTAATAACTACAGACCCATTGCTATACTCTCCCCCCTGGCCAAAATCCTAGAAAAATGCATCCATACCCAGGTTCTAAAATATCTCCTAGACAGAAACATCCTGTCACCTACTCAACATGGTTTCAGACCTGCCCATAGTACCACTACAGCCCTCCTCTCCTTCACAGACACGGTAAACCATCTCAAAAATGAGGGCATGCAGGTGTCAACTCTTTTTTTGGCTATGTCCAAAGCATTTGACACAGTGTCACACCAAATCCTGCTAAACAAACTATAACAATATCACCTATCAAATTCCACTGTTACCTGGTTCCAAAGCTACTTAACTGACAGGTACCAAGCTGTGAAATGGGAAAATTCTCTCTCTCCTCAGCTGCCCATAACTATAGGAGTCCCGCAGGGTTCTATCTTAGGACCACTACTATTCACAGTCTTCACAAATGACCTCCACACAGCGTGCATCTATCATTCAGTATGCAGATGATATTACCTTAATCTGTGCTGCACAAAACATTCCCACCCTCCTGCAAACAACTCAACTAGCATTCGCTGACATTGAAAACCACCTTACCAAAGCCCAATTTATCCTCAATCCAAAGAAAACTCAGCTTATGATTATAATCAGTTCTAACAAAAACACTGATAACCGCTGCCAACTTCTATCCACCCTACTCTATGCATCTCCCATTCTGACTAATCTCAACAAAACTGAACTAAGCAAAATGGAAGCCTGCTATAACAGAATTGCCCGCTTTGATGCAAATTGCTCATATAGAACTCATCACTGCACTGCTTTGAGACAGCTCCACTGGCTTGAATTGCCCAACCTCCTAACCTACAATCAGCTCTGCCTCTGTCATTCTGTCTATTACCTCCCCAATAAGTGTCCTGCCCTCAAAAACCTAGTACAACATCACTCAGCCAAAAGGCCTTTTAGATCATCAAGCAAACTACTACTAGAAGTCACCAACAGTTACAATAGCTTTGGAGACACACTATATAGTAGTTCAGTGGCTAAAAAATGGAACTCTCTCCCCGCTAGCATACAAAACACATTGTCCAAAGCCTCCTTTAAAAATCTCATCAGGCAACATCTCAAGCAAAGTTGGCAGTGCCATTATTGCTCCCCAGGCTACTGAAAGTGGATAGGGTATACATACTAAACCTAGAGTACTTGATAGTTTTCACTCTTACTCATAAACACTGGCTAATGCACAATGTATGTACTGTGCCTGTGTACTATGCATGTATTCTACCTATGTTCCAAATTTCAGGAGTACACCACAAATCTATTAATTACCTTTATTTTTAAATTAATATTTTCTTGTTTGTTCTCCCCACTGTAACTTGATGTGCTGCATACCACTGTAAAAACATGTCTATTGTAATTTGTGTGTATACTGATCATGTCTAAATATCTAAATGTATCTGTAATTTTTCTATGTGGAGCTTTTCTCCCGGGGCCTCTGCTGAAAAAAGGCCTTTTTGTCTCAGTCAGACACCCCCGGTTAACAAATGGAAAATAAAATAAATAAATATAAATGATTCCCCTTAAAGATCTGCATCCAAAAATCCCACTCTCTCCTTGTTTCCTGAGCATCCCCCCCGTTTCATCATTGTCTCTTTCCATTTTGAATTATAGGTTTCTGATAGTTCTATGTGTAGGAGTCTTAACTGCATAGCTCTAAAATACCTCGTCAAATCAGGTAATCCCAAACTGCCTTGTTCTATTGGAAGACTCAGTTTATCCTATTTGAATATTGCCGTCTTCCCCTACCATATGAAATCTTTCAGCTCTTTATTAATTGCTAACAGAATAAGTGAGGTTGTCACCATATGATATGCTTAGCAGATGTTTTACGGTGCCTTTTCTGAAGAATGTGTGCATTAGACAGATTGGAGGGAAGATGTCAGGAACAATACTTTTATTGGTATAGGGATTTATGAAAAGTTACTAGTGGAGGGCCTAAGCACACACTCATTGCAAGAGGGATGACATTTGAACACTACAGACTTCACATGTTTTGTGTAAGTAAACACAATAAACAGTGTATCTTTTTCAAAGCAGAGGTGCTAAGGAGTAGTTGCTGGGACAGTGCTGAAAAATATAATAGTAACTTTAGGAAGGATATTCGAGACTTTTTTTTATAGATACAGTGGTGTATGCCTAATAACATCAATTAGAAAACAAATATTCTGATTTCTTTTTCAGTATGTTCATTTGTATTTTTTTGTTTTGGTTGTATTAAACAGTAATGTGTCTTTTTCAATTTTGTCAGCAAAGATGAAGCACAAAAATTAAATGGCAATAATTCTATAAACATTTTTATATATATTTTATTTAGATGCTACAACCTCAATTTCCATCCCATAATGTAAAGCAGTACCTCTCTGAGCTCTTCCAGATCATACCTGGTGACACTCCGTATGGCTCATGGGATCCTTCCCGCTGTCGACGATGTGCTGTGGTAGGGAACTCTGGGAACCTGCATGGATCAGGCTATGGGAAGAACATTGACAGCAACAATTTCATTATGAGGTAAGTCTTGATGGTACTGTAGTATTTTAAAAACAATTAAAACATAACATTGCTCTCTCTCTTTATATATATATATATATATATATATATATATATATATATATATATATATATATATATATATATATATAAGGAGACTTTCAAAATGCAACCAGTTTTGAAATCTTTCTTATCCCATATACAGTAAGCCCTCTGCTGACCTTTTATCTGTCTTCCAGTGACTTACATCAACACTATACCAAATTATTTAATGGGAGGTGTGAAGGTCTTTTTTGATATGCCGGGGCTTGCCCACTTTTAGAATGATTCTGGCTGACTAGTTTGTACCGCCTCAGCTAATTTCACCTTTTGAGTAGTAGCCTTGTGAAAACCTGGTATCTTTGAGCATCACAGGATCTGTTATGCAGTAAAACATCTTGCCTTACTATACATCAATGTAAAGGATGAGCACTGTCCATTAGCAGGCTGAGCCATTTTCCCCAGAGGAATGCAGATTTCATGCCATACCTGTCAACCTCATAGCACAAGAAATCTGGACAAAGCTAAACTTAAGTGGGAGACAAAGGGCTAAATAAGGACATATTTTAAAAATTGCTCTTATTAACCTTTAAACTTGCTTGGTAGTTTAATAGGTTTTGCATTAACATGCATTTTTGAAGGATATGATGTCTGAAGCTCAAATATCTTTCAACATTTAGTGACTGTAATCCTCAATGCTTTGCCAGAAAATCACAAATTTTATGAGGAACAGGCAAAAGGTAAGAGCCAAAAATATGGACATTTTGAGAAATTATGCACAGTTGAAAGTTATGTTTCATGATGATTACTCATTTGTTAACTAGACAAGACCAGTAAGTACAAATTCTTCTTTTCAGGCACCACTACAGAGTGTCCTAGTTAAGTGACTTGCCCAAGTTGTACAATATACAAGTGGGCACTTAGGTAGCCGAACACAAAACTACAGAATAAAACGTATTAGTAGCACATGCCTTAAGCCTTTGTGGTATACTGTCTCAGGTGTACTACTGGGTCATTCCTAACATTAAACTTTTGATGATACTGCAACTCTGTATCTCTTGCGTTGTACCACATTCAACAAACAAGATGATGAGACAGAATTATAGAGGGGCTTTCATCACCAGAGCAGATCACTATGCATTGATCATCAGGAGAACTCCATTATATAAATGAGATGAGCTGACTGGTCCAAACAAGTACTCTCCAATCTCCATCTTTTTTTTTTTTTTTGTGCAAGTAGGTTATGAAAGAATAGATTTTCTGCAGCAGCATGGAACATGGAACAAACACTACTGTATGATAGTTCATATAAAAGAATTCTTACAAAATTATAGACTTTGACGGTGAAGTTCATCCGGAATCTATATTTCAGGCCCTGCATTCTTCCCATCTTATATGATTACAGGTTATTCTCAGCAGATTTTGAACCAAGAGGCATCGTGCGCTTGCTTTCATCATCAAAGTCTTTTGCAGGACTTGAATTATTAGTAAAAGACAACCAGTCCTAAGGGCAGCAGTTGGCATTTGGCATCATTTAGGTGACCAGCATTAAAATGACCATCTTAACTTCTGCACCACTTAGATGTCTGTTGACTTTTCTTGCTCCCACTGCACATCTTTGGAGTCTGTAGATGCGGTGCTGTCATTGCCTGCACGTTATACTGAAGGTCACCACTGTGGTGACAGGGAGGATGTGCTGTAAATATGATATCTTCCTTATGTATGCCACATTTGTTTTGTTCTTCCTTAATAAAAAAAGGACACTATGAGATCTCTACTTCGTCTGACCCCCTTCTGAGAACTATACAAAGCACATTGCAGATAATGATAGACTCATGGCAGTGCTTAGCAGGACATGAGCTGCTAAGTTATGCTGGTACTGAAGGTGCAGTTACAGTAAGAAGGGCTCCGCTGCACCTTTGTGGCAGAAGTGTGAATCCAGCCTTGTCTAAGCTGGGGATTGCTGGAGGAAATTTCAGTCTGTGCTTTCCTATTGGTAGATTAGCTTAAAAGTCTTTAATTTCACCTGTATTTAAGCTTCAGGTTTGCACTGGTTTGCACTCAATTAACCTGAACTTTTGGTGTCCTTTGCCAGAAGTTTAGAGTGTTTCTCCTTTAATCTAAGGCATTCAAGGCAAAGTAATTATTATGCACTTTTGAAATGTATTTTATCAAATTGCTGCATTATTTCTGTTTTTTTTAGTGTTTTACTGTTTGTGACTGCTTCTTACTCTACTTGATTTGCACTGTTCTGTTAATTAGATAGCACAGACTAGATTCAGACCTGCCGAATCTAGTCTGTTACTGATACGCTTGAGCACTAAACTAGCCATCTTACATTAAGAAGGGCTCCCCTGCACCCTCGTGGTAGAAGAGTGTGGTTCAAGCATTGACTGACCTGGTGATTGCTGGAGGAAGGTTCATTGTGTACTTTGCTGTTAGTAGATTAGCTTAAAATTGTTTTAATTTCACCTGTATTTGATCCTTGTGTTTGTGCACTGCAGTGCACCATGCAATAAGGTATAGTGCTGCCCTTTATAGACGCAGACACCTTGAAACTCAGTTTTTCCCTAGACATTTGTCAGTGGAACCTTCCCAAACTTCCCTACTGTACTACAGGCACAGTGAGCAGCGTTGCCACACTTATCATTCATAGCCTTCAATACAGCAAGCACCTTTTGTTATTCCTAGCACAAAAACTGGTCAAACTAGCCCACTACCTTCACTAATGGTACATATGGTAAAAACCTGCTATAATGGATGGGCAGTTTCCCATCATTTCACCGGTCAGACTGATTGACATGGGCATCCTGAGGCAATGTAGTAACTGCATCATGTATACAGACAACCATTTACTCCTAAAGCAAACAAATACCCTGTGTGAGAGATGTAATTACACTATGAAATTGGAATCACTTCTCTCACATAACAACAAATCGGACATCAAACGGGTTGTCAGCACACACACTTCACCTCTCACACAAAATGAGGTCATGACACACAAACCAACATAAGTGGGACTACTCACTAGAAGCTTAGCAAAAGATCAGACCCCCCCCCCCAAATGTAAACCACTTGCACACATTGCTATGCAAATAGAAACCACTACACATAAAAAATACATACATCAGTGTCTCAGCAAATAAGCTCCTAAGGCAAAACAGCTCAAAACCTAAAGCCTTGAGCATAAGCAACTCCACACTGAGACCCATAGATGTCCCCCTCACCTGGCTGGACAAGGAGAAGGTCATGGTCAGCTGCCTGTCAGGTGTCAGGATCCATCAAATCACACATGCACTCATGCCACTCAACAAGTACCGTTATGATTCTGTCATAGTCCATGTTGTGGTGAATGACTTGAGACATATCTCTATGGACAATATATAAAGAGAGACATGACTGAGCTCTCAGATTATATGTCCCAGGCAGGTATGACCATAGCCCTAAGCAGCATTCTATCTTCATCCAGGATGATGCAACAATATAAACAAAAAGTGATTAACTTCAAAAATTGGCTTAGCTTGTGGTTTCAGTCCAGGGGGATCCAGTATCTGTCAGCGTGGGAAGACATGATCGACAGACCACGCTCGTTTGCCAGAGATTGTCTGCACTTGTCTCCTGTAGGCTTTTGGATATTGGCAAAGTTACTTGTCTTCCCCATTGTCCCTTTTTAGGCAGTGTCAAAACAGCAACATTTACGATGTAACAAATTCCACTTGAGACAAACTCAGGGTTCCGCTGCTTAATGCTAGGAGTCTAAACATGAAACTGTACTCCCTGGAAGTACTCCTCACCTTGGAAAATGCTGACATATGTGCAGTCACTGAGACATGGTTCAAGGCTGCGGAGAGCACCCCAGCCTTGGAAAGGCTGCAATGCCTTCCACACATTCAGACCTCAAAATGAGCATGAAAGAAACAAAGGTGGAAAGGTATCCATCTTCATAAAAGCAAGTAAACTTCGAGACTGGTCAGACATTACAACTCTCAAATTCCTTCATGTCCAATTAGCTATAGACAAAATACCCTACTACATCTCCGCTGGCTATAGGTCCCCCACCATGAATCAAGAAAAGCACACCACCTACCTGGACTTACTGGAGTCACTCACCACACAGTCCAGCAACTTAGTCCTGGGAGATTTCAGCTATCCTTCCATTGACTGGATGACATACATGAGCATGAACATGGCTGCCCAGAGATTCCTGGACTTTGTCAGTACAAATGGTCTGGAGCAGATAATCTGCACCCCCACAAGGGGCTCAAATGTCCTAGACATAGTAAATACCAACATGGGGGGTCACTGAATTCCCCCCTGTATGATGTCCTCCCTGGTGAGGTCGGAGCATACATCAGTCTCATTTGAAGTAACTATTGAACCTGTCTCCACCGCAGGAGTAAAAAACCTTAGCAAACTACAGCTTGCTAAGCAGTGGTTTAAAAAGTTTTAGATCCCACACAATCACAGACAACAATGACTCCTGTGCAGAGGTGTACACAGACGCCTTGTATAAACACTTAAGAAACTGTATAGACTCAGCTGTATCTGACTGGATTAAAACCAGGTCCCCCCCCCCAAAAAAAAGCCACCTTGGTGGTATAAACTAGTTATATAACAAAAGGAAGAAAATGATGTCTAAGATCAAGAGGGAACTCCCTCCACAGCTTGAACAAGCAAATCAGAAATTTTGTAAAGTCCCCTAAAGCAAAGCTAGAATAGCATCCCTAGCTAAGGATAATCATAAGGCATTCTTTAACTATGTCTGAAATCTAAAAGGGAATGCACAGTTATGTGCCGAACTGGTAGGAGATGGTACTGCTCATACAGTACTGAAGAAAATTACCAACCTGCTAGCTGACAGATTTGGGGCAAACATCACCCCCTTGTCCCCTCCAGCCATACTCCAAAGCATACCTGACACCAACCTCTGCCTAGTATCTCTAGAGATCAGGTCATATCTGCGCTCTCCAAGGCCAAAAACACAGCCTCAATGTGACTAGATAGCAATCTAAAACAGAACCTAGTGGACCTACTTGGCATTCTCTTTAACTGTAGCCTGTGAACTAGTTTTCTTTCAGCAGAGTGGAGAACAGTAACAGTAATCCCCTGTACAAATGGGGAGGGGGGCCATCAACCAACTGTAAGAACTATACACCCATAACTCTCATCACCCTCTTCTGCAAGGCCATGGAAAGACTCACCATGAACCTTATCAACAAGGACATAGGCTACCTTCAAACTCTAGATGCAACCCCGTTTAGCTTTATAAAGGGTAGATTATGCTTATTAAACCTAGTAGACTTCTTCAAGAAAGTCACCAAAGCCCTGGATGAAGGTAAGACTTACTGCCTATCTTGGCCTAGCCAAGGCTTTTGACACAATCCACCACTCAGGTATCATCAAGAAACTCTCCCAGCTTGGGATTAACCCTTACGTCACTAAGATGGGTATTCAACTGGCTCACTGACAAAACACATACTGTCAAAGTTGGTGACTCCACCTCTACCAGTAAATCCCGTCACCAGTGGTGTAATACAAGGATCTGTGCTGGGCACTTTACTGTTTGAAGTTTATTAATCGGAAGTCTAGGCTAATGTAGATGGCCTTTGGCTTACCAAATTCGCTGATGATTGCAAATTGGGTGCAATCATTGAGTCCCCCAGTGATGTTAACATATTAGAGGAGGGGCTAACACAAACAAATGACTAAAACTAAATGCAAAAAAGTGCACTATTATACCCTTTGGCAAAATGAAATTCCCTTCCACTTGTAATATTGACAGCACCCATCTAAGTTCAAACCCAGTGGTGTGAGATTTGGGAGCGCAGGTAGATAGCAATCTGAACTTCGACCACTAAGTTTTCACAGTGGTAAGGAAAGCCTTCTACATTGTGCATCTCATAAGTAAGGACATCGCATCCCGGTCTAAGGATATTGTAACTCCACTGTACTTGACCCTCATCAGTCCACTAGTAGAGTACAATTCTCCCTTCTGCATGTATCTCACCAAACACCTGCAGCAGCTGGAGATACCACAGAGGTTTCTCACCAAGAAAATACAGGGCCTCCAAGCCACTACTTACGTGGACAGACTGAACGCCCTGTCATTGCACTATGTATTGTATAGGCTGCTGAGGGGTGATTTGTGCCTGGCCTACAGGGTAGTCTGTGACCTTGCCCTGCCCTGATGGAAATGCTGCACATCTGCAAGTCAAATGGTGCAAGAGTCACCCGCTCTAGGGATTTTAACCTAGCCTGTGACATTAATAGAACATGCTGAAGAGACAGATATATCTGCCAGAGATTGCTGCTGCTCTGGAATAAGTTTTCAGTTCACATGAAGCAGAGCTCCTCTCAGATCCTATTCAAGTTCAACCTGGACAAATGAATGGGAGACCAAAAATTCACCCTGAGGGTGGCACCCATGTCTGTCATGGACAGGGGTAGTCAGTCTTTGTATAGACTTTGTCTGTGAATTACATCCATCTACACAAGGACAACTGACGCAACTAAAGAGTAAAATGACAAGGCTTGTAAGGGCTCTAGTGCTGCTAGCCTAGTAACCTCCTATGAACCTATAAGGAAATCACAAAAATTAGTTACCATGAATGCATCTGTGGTATCACAAATAAGGGAATATGGAAGTGGGAATGGACTGATATACTGTTTTACTTTGACAGTGTGTCCTTTTGCTTTATAAAGTAGCTCTTTTGCTAGAGGTATAGTGAGCAAACTGCATTCCAGAGAAAGAGTGTCAGTTTGATACAAGGCTGCATTTTAAAAGTTATTGAGGGACTATTTGCCCCTCACCAGGCTGGATAAGGACAAAGTCACGGTTACTTGTTTGTCGGGTGCCAGACTCTGCCATATCACCAATGCACTCAAGTCTCTCAACAGGTACTGTTATAACTCTGTCATAGTCCATGTTGGAGTGAATGACTTGAGACGTACCTCCCTGAAGAGAGACATGATTGAGCTCTCTGAGTATGTGTCCTAGGCAGGTATGTTCCTAGCCTTAAGCAGCATTCTACCGTCACCCAGAATGATGCCTCACTGCAAACAGAAAATGATTGACTTTAACAATTGGCTTGGTTTCTGGTGTCATTCCAAGGGGATCCAGTACCTGACAGCCAGGGATGACTTAGTTGACAAACCACGATGCTTTGCCACAGATGGCCTGCATCTCTCTCCCTTGGGCTTCAGGCTCCAGGCAAAGGCTATTGCCTCCCCCATAGTGCCTTTTGTAGGCAATGCCATGAGGTCAAAACTACCAACATGAAAATTTCATGAAACGTAAATTAAAGGTCATGCTGCTAAACGCTAGGAGTCTAAACATGAAACTGCACTCATTGCAAGCATTCTTAACCATGGAAGAAGGTGACATTTGTTCAGTCACAGAAACCTGGTTCAAAGCTGTGGGAGCACCTCATTCATACCAGGTTACTCATCCTGTCATTCATTCAGACCCCAAACTCTGGGCAGAAAAACAAAAGGAGGTGGAGTTGCAATATATATAAAAGACATACACACCTATAGGCTGGTCAAACCATATGATGCACAGGAAACACTCCAGGTGCAGTTAACAATTGACAGGACCCCTATTCAAATCATAGCTAGCTGTAGGCCTCCGGCTCTGACTCAAGATGCTCGCTCCACCTATCTGGACCTCTTCAAATCTATCAAGATTCAACCCTTTACCCTGATCCTGGGTGACTTTAACTGTCCAACCATAGATTGGAAGAAATACTCATGCCAAAATACAAATGCCCAGAGATTCCTTGATTTCGTCAATGCAAATGCCTTGCACCAGTTGGTTGACACTCCCACAAGAGGTGAAACTATCCTGGACTTGGTATTAACCAACATGAATAACCACTGTAGCATCCCAACAGTATCATCATCCCTGGTAAGATCCGACCACAAAGTAGTCACTTTCAAAGTCACCATCTCCCCCGACCCCCCCCCCCCCCAGATAGGGTCAAACAAAAAAACTTCTCCAAAGCTGATTACAACCTCCTGAGGGAAGGTATAAACAGCTCCACAGCCCCCTTCCCCGCCATATGTCCAAACCTACACCAAAGTACTATATGAGCATTTATATAGATGCATGGAATCAGGAATACCAGACAAGACAAAATCCTCCTCCTCAAGGAAAAGTAAATCTGTCTAGTGGACATCTACAATAAAAAACTCTATAATAAAAGGAAAAATTGCTGTCTAGGACCATGAAGAAACAGCTGCCTAATTGGAAGCAATCTCTCCTTAACCTGAACAAGCAAATAAGAGCACTAGTGAAATCCTCCAAAGCAAACTTTGAGTCCAAACTGGCCACATCTACTGAAGACAATAATAAGGCCTTCTTCACATATGTCCACAATCTCAAGGGAAGCACTCAGAACTGGTGGTCAAGGACACCACATACACAAATGCTGTAGATATAGCCAACCTGCTGGCAGACAGGTTCAGTGAAAACTTCATTCTTCTGTTCCCCCATCAGTAAAACAGGAAATCCCCAGTACCTGCTCGCCTCCCTTTATCTCTAGGGAGCAAGTCATCACTTCCTTCTCAAAGGCAAAAAATACATCCTCCATGGGAACCAATAACATCCCAGGCTGCATCCTACATGAACTCAGGCAGGAACTTGCAGCACCATTAGGCACTCTACTCAACCAAAACCTGAGTACCACCTTCGTCTCAGCCAAGTGTAGGACAGCTACTGTCATCCCTTTGCACAAAGGTGGAGCATCCACCAATCCAGGAAGTTATAGACACATCAGCCTAACTAGCCTGATCTGCAAGGCCATGGAGCAGATTATCATGAACCTCATTAACAAGGACATTGGCAACCTCCAGACACTTGATCCCACACAGTTTGGTTTTGTCAAGGGGAGTTCATGCCTGTAAAATATGGTTGACTTCTTTGAGACAGTGAAAAAAGCCATAGACGAGGGGAAGATGATGCACACCGCCTACCTTGACCTAGCCAAAGCTTTGATACTATTCCCAACTCAAGTGTAATAGATAAACTCTCTAAACAAGGCATAAATCCATATTTTACCAGATGGTTAGCAAACTGACTCATTGATAGAACCCACCTAGTCAAAATAGGGGAAGCCACCTCAAGTAGTAGGCCCATAACAAGCGGTGTACCCCAGGGATCGGTCTTGGGGCCTCTGCTGTTTGGGATATACTTCTCAGAGGTAGAGGCCAAATCTACTGGGCTATGACTGACCATGTTTGCAGATGACTGCAAGCTGGGTGCTGTCATCAATTCCCCTAGTGATGTGGGCATCCTCCAAGAGGGTCTCACCCAAACAATTGACTGGCACCAGAAACATGGCCTCAAACTGAATGCTAAAAAATGCATCATCATCCCTTTTGGGAGAGTGACGTCCCCACAAATTATCACATTGATAATAAGGTACTAAGCATGCAATCAGTCACGAGGGACTTGGGCACCCAGGTTGATAGCAAACTGACTTTTGACCACCATATTGCCTCTGTTGTACGGAGAGCTTTCTACATGGCCCACATCATTAGTAAGGGTATCTCATCCAGGTACAGTGTGGTCATAACATCCTTGTATTCTTCCCTTATAAGACCCATTATTGAGTACAATGCCTTTTTCGGCATGTACCTCACAAAGCACATGCAGCAGCTGGGAAAACCACTGAGGTTCCTCTCCCAGAGAATCCAGGACCTCAAACATCTACCCTACACATATAGGCTAAAAGCCCTATCCCTGTAGTCCATCTCCTACAAACTCCTCAGAGGTGACCTCTGCCTGGCATACAAAGCAATCTCAGACCCTGCCTTGATGGGACTGCTGCATATACACAAGTCAAACTGCACTCAAGTAACCCACACACACGACCGCAACCTGGTCTGTGACATCAATAGGACTTATTGGCAGGACAGATTTGTGTCCCAGAGACTCCTCCTTTTGTGGAATAGACTCCCTCTCCACATAAAGCAGAGTACCTCATTAAACCTTTTTAAGCGCAACCTGGATAACTGGATGGGGAACAGAAAATACACCCCTGGGATTCCACCTGTATCCCTGCTGGACAGTGGCTTAGGGTGCTGTCTTGGAACATGGGCTAAATTCTTGGCTAGGCTTGTAAGGGCCAATAGCCTAGTAACTTCCTATGATCCTATGCACACCTTAGTGATAAAGTTGTAAAGTAAACTTAATTGGAAACATGTATTAAAAAGTGATTAAGTAGGGAAGGCTTAGAGCAATTTCATTTGAAAATTTTCAAAAGGTACATAGACCAAGTGGAAGAACGCTAGTTTATTTTACATAAGATAAAGCTTTCGGGAAACACCCATCAGTATTCAGAACTAATTTTACAAACGTCTTAATATATCAAAGTAAAACACATCACATGGCACAGCCACCAATAATAGAGAGCAAACAATTAACAAATAATTAATACCATATCTACTTAAAGTAGTAACGTATACATATAAATTTAAAAATACATACAGATGCAAAAACATAAAAAAGTGCATCTTTTCTCATAAAATCTAATACGTCTTTTACTTATTTATACTCCTTCTGCTTGGCAACTAATATTGGTTTTAATGTTACCATATTATTAAGCCCAGGGTATTTATCTGCTTCTAATCTAATAATCCACCTGTATTCTGATATATCTAATTTATTTATTTGATTGTTTTTCTGAGTATCATTTGAAAATTTTCCTCAGTACTCTCTCCCATATGTAAACATAGGGTTTACATTACAGTGAGCCAGAAAGTCTGTAAAGTTGTTAGGTACAGCATTGTTTTTTCTTTTAATTTGTAATTCTGTGGTTGCTCTGCTACTTGGCAGGAATTTTTTAGGGTCATTTAGTTTTTTTTCCATTGTCAAGTGCCTTTACCTCTTGGTGCTATGCATAATGCATTATACTGCTAAAGACAGTTGAGGTAAACAAGTGTTTTTGTTAAACAAAGATGATTTATTGTCACTGGTGTATTCTTTGTACTTTTCAAAGATCTTCACAGTTGGAAGAAATATGTAACCAGTTGGATTTTAAGTAGTTGTATTTCTCCTGGAGCTGTACAGTAAAATAATAAATTATTTTGGTGTATGGATTGTACTGGAATTACTCATGCCTGATATGGGATTTTCATAATGTGAGTGAAGCCTGGCTCACTAAACCCACAAGTCAGGCATGAGTAAATCAAGCATAATCTACACCCAAATACAGTTTATCAGTGTTGTACAATGCTTCATATTATTTACGTAATAGGTGTGTGTGTGTGTGTGTGTGTGTGTGTGTGTGTGTGTGTGTGTGTGTGTGTGTGTATATATATATATATATATATATATATATATATATATATATATATATATATATATATATCTGATTCCACTTCAGAATTTCAAAGTCTAAAACTTCGAATCTCATATGATCGAAGAAACTTTGAAATCCTGAACGGAGATCAGCATACAGCGCGGACTGGGAGATTTCCTTTGTCCTCAGTGTAGTGCGATCTCGGAGTTGGTATATTTAAGTTGTGGGGTGTGTGGGGGTGCAGGGGGGCTTGCCATACACTTGTTTTTTATGTGTTTAGTGTTGTTTCGGTGGAGGGTTCACTATTTCGAGATTCCAATATATCGAGATTCTGAACTCGATGTTCTGAAACTTGAGATTTTGGGATTTTGAAATTTAGAAGTGAACCCATATATATATATATATATATATATATATATATATATATATATATATATATATATATATATATATGTGTGTGTGTATGTATAAATACATACACAGATGTACATGTACACTTTTAATTTTACATTCTGTTTTTCTTCTGCAGCAAGTGAAAACAGACTCATGGCAACTTAAAGATAATAATTAGAGTAGTAACATAAACTCAAATGTGTTCATGTAATATAAAAATATCTGGTTAGAAATAAAATTTCACCTAAATGGCTGAATAAGTGTGAAATGAATACTATTGGATTTAACAAATTTAATCTGTTTTCCTGCAGTGCTGATTCTTAAGTTTGGGGTATAATGAAGCAGTCTTCGAAATGTGCAGTAATGTAAGGTTTGTAAATGTTTGATCCTGCAGTGTAAACTGTTACCTGTTTGGAAATAACCAACCCTCGAGACACATGAAATATAATGATAAACATCAGTTTCTGACAGCCATAACATTAGCCAAAGCAGGTAGTAGGTTGCTGGAGATAGATTTCATAGAGAAAATTAAACCTTAAAATATTATTTTTATATCACACTGCTGTAGCTTAAGGAAAAACGTCTCTGTCACCTTCATTACTCTGCAAATTTAGGGTTCTAAACTGATTCACTTTTTAAACTACTGCATGATCTTATAACTAAGGAAAGATTGTGTGACTTTTGTTAAATGATTCTTCTGTTTAGAGATCTAGAAAGCAAGTATGAATGCCACAGATTTATCATGATTACGCTACCATATTCTAAACCAAATACCTGATCTCTGTAATAATGGAGTATAGAGTTAATTTGGAGTTAGGGAAAATTCTGAAGTAGAGCCATTAAGGCAACTCACATGAATAAAGAAAGTGACTTAATATTGGTAATATGGTGTGAAAATACTTCTATTCAAAAATTACACTATAATTTGTAAAATATTGCAAGTAGAAAAAAATCCTCAGCCCTTTCATTCATTCTGTTATGGCAATGTCATTGAATAATGCACTTAAGAAAGCAGTTTGTTTCCTTGTTAAGTGATAAAGTAATATTATGTCCATGTGTTTACTTGTTTTCTGTGAACACGATCCTCTACTGAAATGCATCTTGCTGCCTCTTTTCACCATGAGCAAAGCTAAAATTTATTCATGCCAAAAATGAAGTTTAAAAAACTATCAGATGGTGTTAAATTCCCTGTTACAGCCCATGCTTTTCATGTGGCAATAAGACAGTGGCACTGTATGAACTGTAGACTAGAATGATATTTCAGTTTATGCAGTGCATTAATTTATGCTTGTCATACACCAAAACACATTACACCACTAGGGCTTAGCAACTGTAGAACATTGACTAAAGAGCTGGACAGAAGTTTACTCTGTGTACATTTTTTTTCCATAAAATGACAAAAGATGCATGCAAATAGTAAAAAAGATCTTGAGAATTGTTTGTGTAATGGCAGAAGATGAGTTTTGATTGAGTGAGCCTTTACCTGTCTCATACCCACATATAATACTGAACAGTGTAGAGATGCACTGGTGTACTAGGAAGACTGCAGTTTGAATCCGGCTGTTGCCTTACTAATGTGAAGAGCTGTTCTGTACTCATACATGATCAGAATCTAGAGAATCACTGGAAAAGCAGGCACTTATTTTTGAACTCTTTAACAGTTACTGCATGGTTGTCCTTTCATGTTCCTTGGGATCATGTTTGAAAATGGGCTTACGTCAAGCAACTCTTCTTAAAACTCACTCCCATCCATATGTAAAAACAAGCTGACTACAAATTAGTTTTTCATATTTATTTGTAGTATTTTTTTCCTTTACCATGACCTTGCTTTCATGGATTCCAATCCAACTCCATTTTGTGTCATAATAAATACTTTTTCCCTTGACAATATAGTTTTAAAACTGCAGTGTTATACAATGGTCTTAAAGTGACAATAGCTCTAGTACATCATCACAATATACAGAGACACTCCAGCAGCTTTAATTTAGTTATCATCACCCCCCCCCCCAAGAAAGATGGAAACCTTTCTTTCCAAATTTATGCAGAACAGAGGTGAACAATTTATGCACCCTGTAGATTGATTCTGTCAAACCATATTGTTGTAATTATGAATATGATTAAACCAATTATTTATACGTTATTTAAATTCAAGACAGTGTTTATCAAAATATTTGTATAGCTAGTTATCTGTCAATTACACAATCACAAATGTGTAATGAGTTTGCTAATCTGACCACACATCCACTTCAGGTCACATTTGTAGCACATGATCTAGAATTAAAAATGAAACTGGTAACTCTGGAAGGAGAACTATGAGACAAGTTATAATTAGTCCTGTTACAGTAACTAAAAAAACAGTGTCAACTGCATCCTTAATTGCTTTGGTAGGTTACTGCACTGTCTGTCACCACAGAGGGTCAAATTCAAACTTCTGAGCTTGCCATGAACATTTGGCCAGTGTAACATATGTGAAGACAGAGCAGCACTGACCTAGTTATTCTGAGCTCAGACTCATGATGTTTCCTATCTGGAACAGTGCTTTCAGGTTAAAGTTCATCAGGAATTGTTCAGATATATCTCTGAATTTGTGTGATTATAGCACTATTTTCAGTTTGCACCATGCAGAAGTTGTCTTCATTTCCGGCACTGGAGCACCTGTTGGAACCCATTTTTTCTCAACTTCTAATGTCAGGTATACAGATTGTCCTGGTTTGGTTGAAGGATAGGTAGTGGATGTCCAAAATAATGCCTTTTTATAGAACTTTTTATACGAAGTATTAGCTTTTTTGATCAAATTGTTTAACTGTATTGTACAGAAAAGTTTTAGGTTCATGTTTTGTTTCTAACACTTACATGCTATTCTTAGTCATCTTCCAAACATTAACTGTGAAAGGTTTACTCCAACAGTCTGTATGCCATCAGAGCTCTCTGAGGATAAGATTGTCCCGGTATCTTTTTAGTTGTTTGAATTGCACCATTTGATGGAGTATAGTAAGGAGTTTAGTATGAGTAAAACCATAGTCTTCCAACAAACTATTGGAACTCACTTGACATGTGTATCAGAGATAGTAGCTAGTTCAATCGGAAATCCATATCCTGAGAACACAGTTTGTTATTGATTTGAAGCTGGTACATGAAATAATTACATGTCATGAAAGTAACAGTTCATAAGTTTTAGTTATTTTGTGCCTTCAAACTCACATAAGCAGCAGCTATTTTTTGCCAAGGACCTTGTGGTAAGGCAGTTGGCACTAATGTGTCTTTCTTTCAAGATGGTTTGTGCAGTGTTGAAGTGACAATTGACACGATATAACAATTTAGTCACCAGACTGATATTTTGGCTCTTTCCCAACATTTTTAAAGTCCTTAGTGAGCTTCATCACTCCAGCTCTCTGTGTTAAGGGTGATGCAAGTCTGTCTTGATATAATAAGTCATCATGCAGTGACAGTTATACTCAGACTGTATACTACTTACTTATGAGATGCTTGGTTTATATCCTGTGATTTGGTGCTCCATCTGAAATGTATTAAATAACACCTTGTAACTCTCAACCATTTTGAGTAGCTTGTTTAAGCTTTTCTAGTCCCTTTGTAGCCACAGGTCTACTGATCGCCATACTCTGCATATAGGTGGTAATGGATATAGGTTAGCCACATATAGCATTCTGGACAACACATCTAATGCAACTAACTGCTTCCCAGGCCTACTCTTGCATTGAACCTTCCCATTGTTATTAATGGAATGCTGCTAGTCTGACGATTAGCAATTCAGGCAAATGAAGTGGAAGCTGCGATGTAATGTCGAACTACCAGTTTATCAGCTGTAGTTTCTTTTTTTTAAGGGTTTGTAGTATAGGATGAGTTTTGTATGTGGTTGATACTGATATGTTTGGTTGGGGGTTTATGAATATTATGAGCTTGTGATTTTATGTTTGACTTCAGGTGCATTGAATCATTTTTTGAAATTGCCAGTTTGTGAGATTGCACAGAAGTGAAATTAAGATTGATTTATCAGTAAAATTAAAGACTAATTTAAAAAATATGGTGGAAATAAAAGAAAAAGAGATATGGTTCAGAAGTAACCAGAATTATTTAGAGGAAGTGACACAGGTTAAAGTATTGCAGACTAGGGGAAATCTCACAGAACAAGAAGAGGAGCAATTGTAGAATGCTGAACAGAAAATAAGGAATTACCTTGATAATATGCATGAGTTTAGAAAGACTGCTGTTAAGCAGCTTTTTTTATAATGACCCTCATAGCCTAGCACCAACCTATGAACCTATCGGCCCTAGGGCCTATACAAGCCTAGCCATAACAATTCCCTGGCTATTTCTTCCCACACTATTTACTTCCCTGGACCCCTGTCTAGCAGGGTGACTGACGTGATTCCCGGGGTGAATTTCCTTTCTCCCATCCAGTCATCAAGGTTCCTTTTGAAGAGGGCCAAAGAGGTGCTCTGCTTGACATGTATGGGCAGTCTTTTCCAGAGTCTGAGAAGTCTCTGGGTCAGGAACCTATCCCTCCAGCATGTTTTGTTTATTGTGATGACAAAGTTTAGATCCCCAGAGTGTGTGGCTCTGAGAGATTGGGATTTCTTTAAGTGTAGCATGTCCCACAGCTCTGGGTTTGACATGGCCTTGTATGTTAAGCAGAGATCGCCTTGGATTAATGATATGCGACAGATTACAGCTGGAGTTTTTTAAGGCGGTCAGCATAGGGCATCTGCTTTAGACCTGTGATTCTTTTAGTGAGGTATTTCTGCGGCCTTTTCCAGTTGTTGCAGATGTCTTGAGAGGTACATACCAAATGGGGCATTGTATTCCATAATGGGTCTAATGAGGGATGAGTACAGTGGGACAATGACCTCCTTTTTTCTGGATGAAAAGCCCTTAGTGATGAGTTGTGCCACATAGAAGGATTTCCTGACTGTTGTGGCGATGTGGTTATTGAAGGTGAGACCACTTTCCACCTGTGTCCCTAAGTCTCTCATCACACTTTCGGTGTTTAGTGTATGGCTACCTATGTGGTAATTCATGGGTACAACTCTAGAACACAAAAACTTTTAGTACAATGATTCAGGCAACAGAAAGTAGAAAGAATTGTTGTCAAGCTTTGGGAGCCTATAATAAGGAAGATAAGCAGATATTCTGGTGAGGTACTAGACATTTTTCTGAAATTTTATGAATATCTGTATAAAGCAGAGAAATATAGAAATCAAGAAAAAATACAAATGGAAGTGTTTCTGGAAGAATTAAATAGGCCAAGGTAAGAGGTAGATGAGGGTCAGTTACTAACATTTAGGATAGGAGGAGATGAGATAAAAATGGTGATGTATAAATAACATGCCTCTCAACTGTCCAGATTTTTGCAGCATGTCCAGATTTTTGCCTCCTATTTTTGGTCTGTTCCTCATAAAATTTGTGGATTTCTGGCAAACCATTGAGCATTTACATACCTAAATAATATTAAATAATGACAGACATTTTAGTTTCAGACTTCATATCCTTCAGAAACTATACAATAATGTTTCTAGCAATTTTTAAGTTTATAGGAGCAAAATTTAAAATATGTCCCTATTTTCTGGTCTTTTTCCCACCATTATTTTTGGCTTTGACCAGATTTCTTGTGCTGAGAAGTTGAGAGGTATGATAACCGATCTACAGGAAAGTCCACAGAAACAGATGGTATTCCTGTGGAAGTTTGGAAACTAGAAGAGAAGAAACTGATAAATATCTGTAATGTTTTGTTTAATAGTATTTTCAAAGGGGGAGAAGCACCAACATCATGGAAGAAAGTGGTGGTGGCTGTAATACCTAAATATGGTAAAGACCCATCAGATCCAGCATCATATAGGCCTATTTCATTTCTAAACCACGATTATAGTGTTTATGTCTATAATGGCTAAAAAGTGTCAAATGTGATGCCGAAATTGATAGATTTGGATCAGTGTGGTTTTGTGGAGGGGAGACAAACATTTTATAGCATTACTAGAAAAATGATGATCCAGAAAGAAGCAGAATGTAAGTAAAAATGCCACTGTTGGTTCATGATGCAGAGAAAGCATTTGACACAGTAATCTGGGATTTTATGGGTAGGGCAATGGAAACATTTGCATACCCTGATAAAATTATAAGGTTGATTAGCAGAATATATGAAGGATCGGAGGGGGGAAAAAAGTGGGTGGGTAAGTTCCTATTTGATAAGTTCTGTTTGACCAGAGGAATCAGGCAGTGGTATCATCTCTCCCCTTTGTTATTTGCTTTATGTTTAGAACCATTGGCAAAGAAAATAAGGGACTCAGAAATTCAAAGATAGAATTGGTATGGAAGTCAAGAAAACCTGGCTTTATTTGCAGATGATAATATTTTATACCTGATAAAACTAGAGAAGAACATTTCAGCATTATGGAACATTTTGAGACAGTTTTAAATCTTTTTGGGATAGAAAATTAATGAGTCTGAAACAAAGGCAATAGCTGTAAATTATGTTTCCACATACAAATTGATTCAGCAATATCCATATTTATGGGGACATGATAAAATGAAGTACTTAGGAGTATGGATTAAAAAGAATTCTGTTGTGGCAGCTAAAGATATGTGGGAAGAGACTAAACAAAATATGCAAAAACTGAGAAACTGGAAGATCTGTTATATGGATATGTATAGTAAGATACAAGCAGTTAAAATGATTTTCGTGCCTTCATACACGTCATGCATATTTTTATCAAACAACAGGGGAAGTTTTGGATAGCAGTTAATAAAAAGCTGAAGGATTTTATATGGGAGGGGAAGACAGCAAGAGTCAAGTAGGTTAAGATGATTCTTCCAGTAGAATAGGGTAGATTACGATTATCTGATTTGAAGGGGTATTTCAGGGTTACACAGTTAAGGCTCCTGTACATAGCACGAGCAAATAATTATAATTCAAAGTGGAAAGAGTGATCATGAAATGGGGGAGGGAGCTGAATAAACAAAAAGAGACTAGAATTTTAGATACAGATCTTTAAGGAGAATAAGAATAATCATACAAAATATGAAATTCATAAAGTACCAGAAAGTATTCAAAGAACTAAGCCAACACAGGAATGGAGAAAGGAGATTCTCCCGATAGGGATGACTGCAGTTAGGGATGCAGACAATAGGCAAGAGGGGGCTTGAATTTATTGGAGAAAACTGGCAAAGGCACCAAGGCATTGGGAACAAATAACTAGAGAGAGAAAGGTAAAAGAATAGGAAGAGGCCAATAATTTATTTGGACTGCAGGTTAGAACTTGCCTTCCCTATCAAGGATTGATATCAAGAGTATAGGCAAAGAGAAAGAAATAGATGGGTCCTAAATGAAATAATTCCTAGAGCGTATAAAATATTTCATGATAACTATAAGAATCAGAGGAGCTTAGAAAGGATTGGGAAGAGATATTGGATAAGCAATTCACAAAGAAACAATGGGGGATATATGTATGTCTCCCAAATATGCAACAAAATCTAGAAGATTTAGGATCTTGCTTTGAAATGTTTACATAGATATGTTTGTACCCCAAAGACTCCAGGGAATTTTTCTTCAGATAGCAAATGTTGGAGGTGTGCTTGGGAAGAAAGAGGTAATTGGAAACATATTTTCTGGGAATGTAATGAGTTAGCAGATTTTAAAGATTCCCTGCAGACTACTCTTTCAGAGATACTGGATGAGCAAATTGTTGTATCTAGGGAAATGATTTTTCTGAGCTATGATACAGAATTAGAATTGCCTAGATATAGCAAGTCTTGGCTGAGTCTAATTATGGTGGCTTCTAAAAAAGCAATTACTAGACAATGGAAATCAAAGTCTAAACCATTTTTACTAGAAATCGTGAATATAGTAACAGAGATATAACAACTGGAATTAGGGTGTTTAGAAAAGGGTAGTTGAAAATTACATAGAAAAAATGGGAATTGTTGGAACAATACATACAGGGGAGGAGTGAGGTTTAAAAGAAGGCAGAATATGAATGAGCTGTATAATGTTTCACTGACAGTGATTAGATAGATTACAAGTGATGTGTAATGTCTACAACTAAAATTATGTCAATATGGTTTGTGATATATAATGCTTGCAAGTAAGATTATGTCAATATAGTTTGTTTCCATGTTTATAAATGTATGATTGCCTATGTCGCAAGTGATAATTTAATCAAGATGTTTCTTGTTTAAAAAAGGTATGATCTGTGTGGTAGAGGGGTAGAGGTTATATATATGGGTATGTGTTTAATATGTCTGCAGTAATCAACAACTGAAAGTGTTCACAGAGCAAGGTAGAAGGCATGTCATAAAGGATAAAGTTATTCCCTTCATGAGTATGTGTCATTTCCCCACCGCTGTTTGACTGTGAGGCTACTCAGGTGCTAGGCTAAAGTAATGGAAAATGGAACAAAGCTGTCCTGCATGGAGGTGAAAGGAGTGGGGGTTTGCTGCCCTGTATGAAATTATTTTGTGTTCTTTTCATGGACTTTTATATGCTTTTCTTTGCTAGTGGTTTCATAGTTCTTGTATTTTACTTGTAGATCTGAAGTAGTTTACTTCATTTGGTCTTCAACCTGTGGGAATACGGATCTGTATCAGATCCGAGCCGGCAAATATTATTAGCATCATCTCCGAACTCCAGACTCCTCCCCTTACCCAAAACACACCACTGCCTTCCATCTCCAGATCTCATTTGCCACGATTTGTTACACATTGTGTCTTCAGAGCTCCAGCTAGCAGTGGGTGATTTATTACTGTAAGTCTTAAAAAATCTATTTCTTTTAGCCAAGTTAAGTTAGTGTAGGTACCCTTTCTCCCCTCCCATTGCTTTGGCATTGAGTGTAGGTTTGTTTAGTTAGTTAGTTCATTATTTAGTTAGTTATTTAGTTAGTTAGAGTGGTTTATCTGTGGTGCCCTTCCCCCCTTTAGTGTTGTCTCTAGTCTAGTGTGGTGAGTGGGTATGTCTGTTAGTCTAAAGAAAGAAAGTTTTTGCCTGTCTTTTTTAAGGCTTCTTTCTTGTCTTGTAGGATGGCTGAAAAGCTTGTCTTTAAGCACTGCACAGAGTGTGGCCATAAGCTTCTCCCCAGAGGATGGCCACACTCTGTGTGTGTGTTGTGCTTAGGTGTGGCCCACCTTAGTGTGGATTGCTCCATTTGTGCAGGGTTCAGTCCCCAAGCGTTAAAAGATAGGAAGGCCAAGTTGGCCCTCAAAGGTCTTCTGCCTGCTACTGATCCTCCTTCCTTGTCTTCGGCTTCCTGCTGTGGCTGCCTCTCCCACTTCTCTTCCCCTGGCCTCCCCCACTCCCAGGCTGGGAATCAAACTCCTGCATTTAAGCCTGTGGTAGTGGAGCAAAGGAGAGGTAGAGAACAGGAGAGAGAGTCGAAGATGAAGGAAAAGAGGAAGAGATCCCTGGACCTCGCTTCCCCAAGCAAGTCAGCACGGATCTGTGACTCCCCTCAGCTCCGGTCTCCGAGGTTCTCCCCAGAGTGAGGGGAGGCACATCCAGTCTCCTGGGCCTCGGTTCCCATGTGGGTCAGAGTCCGTGACCTCATCACGGTCAACCTGCTCTTTATTGGACATGGATATGGTATAAGATGATGAAGTGCTTTATCCGTACATAGATCCAAATGGGGGTCTTGCCAGCCCCCCTCCCTCTGGAGGGGGGAGCTTGCTTCCTTTTTTCAACCCATTTCTCCTTCCCCGATCCGACCTTCAGCTTCGGAGCTCTTGGATCTGAGGTTGGCCTTGATCAGAGGGCCGGTGTCGACAGTCCTTGTTTCCTCGACTCCAACAGCTGCCTGGAGCATCTCGGATCTGACCAGTTTGGATCTGAGCCACTCTCAGAGCTAGAGCCTGGATGTCAGATCCGAGGGAGTGGAATCTTTTACATCGGCTCCGACGTTGTCGGGCCAGGTTCCCTCCATCGGAGCTCCATCCACTTCGGGTCCGGCTCCGATTCATATGTCGGACCCGGGGAGACCAACCTCCTTATTAGCTTCCCAGGAGGTCCGCTCTCCTTCGGTGTTCGATGTGGCAGAAAGGGTCCTCTCCATCAGATCGAGACCCATGACCGCCCCCTCAGACTCCACCAAGACCCCCTCGGCTCTGTCTATGATCCTATTCTCTTACTAGAGAGACAGCCAATGCCCGAAGAGCCCCAGATGGTTCCCCCAGAGGAACAGATGGCTTCCAAGTGCTTCCCTGAGTGCCCCACTGGAGATGTGCCTCGCAAGCATACATGCAAAAGGAGGTACTTGGACTCCCCCAAGTCCCTAACCGAGGACACAGATTTAGATGATGGGGAGGGCTCCCCAAGATCGCCTCCCAAGGATGGTTCCTTTGGATACATCATGGAGATCCTGCACCAGCTGGGAGATTGGTCTACCCCAAGCCTTCCTCTGATGAGTCTGTGTTCCTGGAGGCTTTCGGCACGGGCCCATCTACCTCCTGGGTGTCCCCTCCCATGGATCCTTTAGTGGATTTGATCACCTCGTGGGCATGGAAGGAACCAGATACCATGGAACCGATCCCCAAGTGCCCCGATAAGGTTTTAAGTCCCACCATTGACAGGCCTTCCTGGAACAAGTGCTCCCCAGTGAACACCATGGTGGTAGCAGCAGCCACAAAGAGGGAACTATCTCAGGAAAGTTCCTCTGTCCACCCTCCTGACCGAGAGTCATGGATGATGGACCGGCTAGGGAAACGGGTGTATGCTTCAGCTACCTTTTTGATCAGGGTGCTGAATTACTTAAACCATGTCACTAGACTCCAACGCCACCTAGTAAAGGAGCTGGAGGAGTCTCCACCCAAGTCCATGTCGCATGAGAACAAGCCTTCCTTCTCTGCAAAAATGGCCACTCTGAAAACGGTATCAAATATGTCCATGCAACTCCTCTCCCATGCTACAGAAAAAGCAGCTAGGGCAGCTGGGTCTGGCGTGTCCATGAGGCATAACTCCTAGCTCAGTTTGTGACAATTTACTGAACCCTTTAAGGCGTCCTTTGCCAATGCCCCTTATGACGGCTCAACACTTTTCGGTAAGACCGTCAAAGAGACACTAGTACAGAGTGAGAAGGATGGGAAGACACTGTCTGCTGTCGGGATCCACTTCTGTAACCCTCAAAGATCCTTTTCCTGGAACCAGAGAGGGCAAAAGAAGATGTGGTTCAGAAGTCTCAGTATTCCCGGGACTCTCAGGGCTCTTCTTCCCCTAGAGGCAGAGGGGAACAGAATGTACGCCGGCCCAGAGGCTGAGGGGGTCCATGAATCTTCATGTCTCGAGAAACATTCTCGGACAGACCTGGGCAGCTACGCTGAGGGGCTGCTCTACTCTGGAGGCAGTTGGCGGCGATTGTCCTTGCACCCAGCGGCATGGGAGTCCATAACAATGGACCGCTCAGTGCTTCAAATCATATCCAGAGGATATTCTATCCCCTTCATCGGTTGCCCCATATCTCCAAAACACCTCCCTGATGTTCCACCAATGCAAAGGGAGGCAGCAGCACAGGACATTTCCAAGCTACTAGGAAAGTGAGCCATCGAAACCGTCCCCCCAGATTAGTCTGGATCGAGCTTCTACGCCAGGTTCTTTTTGGTGCCAAAGAAAATGGGGGACTTAAGGCACATTCTGGACCTCTCTACCCTGAACCTGTCAGTTGCCGAAGAGAAGTTCAGTACAGTCCATCATGCTGTCCCTGCAAGAGAGCGACTGGATGTGCTTGTTAGAACTCCAGGATGCTTACTATCACATAAAAATACACAGAAGCTCCAGGAGGTTCCTCTGCTTCCGGCTAGGGGCCAATCGATATTAATTTCGAGCCCTACCCTTTGGTCTCACCACAGCCCCCAGGGTGTTTACCAAAGTGATGGCAGTTGTAGTGGCTCACCTGAGGCTTCAGGGGATTCAGGTCTGTCTGTATCTGGACGATTGGCTCCTCACTGCTCCCACCAGGCATCTACTTTCCCAAACCAGGGATTACTTTCTGACACTTGCCCTGAGTTTGGGTATCACAATCAACACATCCAAATCTCTGCTAGAGCCTGTACAGGTAATAGACTACATTGGTGCCAGGATAGACACACTCCAGTGCAAAGTGTTCCTGACCTCGGAGAGAGTTCAAAACCTCAGGATGCATGTCTCCCTGATTTACCATTCTCACCTCCCGACAGCGGAATCAGTGTTGAGGACTCTAGGCTCGAAGGCGGCGACTATAACTCTTCTTCTATGTGCTTGGCTACACATGCAGATTCTTCAGTGGACTCTAGTGGTTCAGTAGTCCTTGTTGGAATTACCTCTAACCTATCCTATCCACCTAAGTTGAGTGTGTCAGTCATCCCTCATATGGTGGATGAGCTCTCCAGACATTTTGGAGGGACGGCCCTTTGTTCCAGCCCCGGCCCAAACCACAGTGACCATGGACGCCTCCCAACTCGGGTGTGGGGGCATTGTTCGGGCAGGACAGTCCAAGGCCTGTGGTCCCCCATAGAGACCTTGATGCCTTTCTTCCTCTGGAGACGATTGCCATTCAGTCAGACAACATGTCAGTAGTCTGGTATATCAACAAACAAGGAGGGACCAGATCTTACCACATTTGTCACGAGGCCAACATTCCAGTGGACAGGCTAAGTCAGACCATTCTGATGCCTTACGAGTGGTCTCTGAATCTGTCAGTAGCGGAACAGATCTTCAGCAAGTGGGGTCAACCTTGCTGCGATCTCTTTCCATACCCTTCCAACGTGAAGTGCAGCAGGGTTTTCATTCTGAACCCCCTGCCGGGGGAGTCCCCCAGAGATGCTCTAGTTCATGCTTGGCCTCCCAGTCTTCTGTATGCTTACCCGCCAGCTCCTCTCATTCTGAGGTTTCTGCAGAAAGCCTGTGGACTGGGGAGCAAAGTGATCCTCATTGCCGCATTCTGCCCTCGCCAGGTATGTTTCCCTTCCTTTGGTCTCACCTTCTGGCTCCACCTTGGATCCTAGATCCCATTCGGGATCTCATCTCACACCCATCGGGGGTGCCTCATCCCTGTCTGGACAGCCTGAAGCTCACGGCTTGGCTGCTTCAGTTCCTGTGATTGCTAGGACTCCCAGACTTTCCTCCTCAGTTAAGTCTATTTTGGTAGATGCTCATAAGTCTTCAACCAGAAAGGTTTATCGCAGCAAGTGGAAACGTTTTTCTTTCTGGGCCTCTCAGAGGAGTTTAGATCCTTTCACGGCTCCTATTTCCACTATTCTTGATTTCCTAGCTAATATTTTCCAGCATGGATCTAGTTCTTCTACTGTCAAGGTTCAGTTGGCTGCCTTTTCTCATTTTCATGTGGGCGAGAATTCTTCATCCTTGGCATCTTCTAGACTGTGTAAAGCCTTTATCAAAGGCACCTTTTTGCTATGCCCCCAGTCAAAGATCCTGTCCCCCCGTGGGATCTTACTATGGTTCTCCAAGCTCTGGTCGCTCCGCCTTTCGTGCCTGCCACAACTGCAGATCTAAAATTTCTATTGTGAAAAACAGCTTTTCCGGTCACTATTACCTCTGCTAGAAGGGTTTCGGAATTGCAGGCCTTGTCCATCAAATTTCCGTACATGATTTTTCATAAAGACAGAGTTTCCCTTCGAACCAACCCATTTTTTCTACCTAAGGTAGTGTCACCAGTCAATATCAATCAGACCATAAATTTGCCTGTGTTCTTTCCCAATTTTACCAACAGGATGGAATACAAGCTGCACATGTTGGATGTTCATAGACAGTTACGATTCTATTTACCCAGTACAAAAAATCTCCGTACAGCTGATCAGTTGTTTGTTTCGTTCTATAGACCCTTTTTGGGCAAACCTGTTTCCAAGGTCACCATAGCTAGATGGATTTCTTCATGCATCCTGCAGGTCTATAAGGACAAAAGCAAGTGTCTCCTAAAACTCATTCCACTAGGTCCATTTCCACGTCTGCACCTTTTTAGTCTAGAGGGTCTTTGGATGACATTTGCTCTGCAGCTACTTGGTGCTCATCTCGTACGTTTATTTCTCATTTCAAATTGGATTTGACTTCTAGAAGGAGAGCATCCTTTGGCGCCACGGTGCTTTGAAATATCCTTCCATGAGGGCCTCAAAGGAGTTTATTAGGTGGGGACTCTACTTCATTTGGTCTTCAACCTGTGAGACAAACTACTTCAGATAAAGAAGTTATGTACTCACCATAACGTTCCGTCTGAGTAGTTGTACTTCATTTGTCTTCACCCATCCCTCCCTCCTTCCTCCAGACCTTGGCGCATGTTCAGCCTACGGGCTGCAATATAGGTCACAATTATGTTATCAGGTCGGGTTCTAAGTATAAGTTCAGCAAACTCGATCTGGGGATGGAAGGCAGTGGAGGTGTATTATGGTTAAGGGGAGGAGTCTGGAGCTGGGAACTGATGCTAGTAATATTTGCCGTCTTGGATCCGATACGGATCCGTATTCCCACAGGTTAAAGACAAATGAAGTACAACTACTCAGGATGGAACGTTATGGTGAGTACATAACTTCTTTTTTTCCTTCTTTTCCCCTGATGTTTTGGATATGTGGTCATTTGATTAATTGCTTATATGAATCCATGTATTGCTTTTATGTGATGTCATTGTTAAAAAAGGTCTTCATTTGTAAATAATTTTGTTATATGCTGAAAGTATTTATTTTTCCCATCATTTCTCACTAATGTGAGTGCCCCAGGAAGCATGAGGGTGCAGAACACGTGTGTCTGAGTTAAGTTACAGTATAAGAGCAGCATTATACTGCCCAGAAATGTTAT